>NC_141552.1:7800000-8065000 GCF_021556685.1 Rattus norvegicus | reverse complement strand
AAGGAAAGACCAGAGGAATCTACTCCAACATTGGCCATAGGTATGAGAGAATGAGTATCATTTCATTGGAGATTAATAAACAAGTACTACTTTGGAAAAACTCAGAATGTACTATATCCAGAGAATGGAAGTTATAAAAACTTAATGACCCTCAGTACACATTGCTTTCATAAAAAGTAAATACATGAACCTCCTAAAACACTCTGGTGAAAAAAATGTATTTATTAAAATTATGGATGGGAAAATGGGAAAGAGAATAACATTTGAAATGTAAATAAATAAAATATCCAATTTAAAAAAAAACGAAAAAAAATTACTAATCAAGAGACCAAGGGAAGATCAAACTACCATTATTTCCCTAGATGTTCATGCAGTCAAACTGCATTCTAAAAAATTATATTCATACCCACAGAAAATGGCATTCTCAGTCTGGGGATGATAGAAAAAGCTGAAGGAGAGATCCATATTTGATCAAAGTTCTGAGAATAAATGACTTCTGACCATTCAGTCCTAAATGAGACATCTTTATCAATATCCCCAAGATGGGGTCAAGAAGAGGGAATGGAAAGAATTTAAAAACCAAAGGGTGCAGAGGAGTATCGTGAAACACTCCCACCCAGATATGGCATGGCTACAGAAACCATGAATGTGTGGTACCAGTGAGTAATTACAGACAGTTTGGCCCTTCAACAAGCCATCGTTGAGTAGAAGGCGGTTATGAGCCCCAAACCTTTCCTGAGGAGGTGGTAATGGCTCCTAGAGGAAAGATTGTTAGTTTCTTAAGCAATGTATCCTAGGAGTTTCTAATTGGGAAGAAGAAGGGTTCAGAAGAAAATGAAGGGGCATGAAAAAGCATCATGGGAGTTACTATAATCATGATATAATGTGTATATTAAGGAAATTGTCAAAAATAAAGAGAAATCAAAAATGTTAAGTAATATGTCTTAGAGTTTCTATTGTTCTGCTAAAACACCATGACCAGGAGAAACTTAGGGATGTAAGGGTTTATTCTATTCTTCAATTCCAGCTACCAGTTCATTACGTAGAGAAGTCAGGATTAGAAGGAACTCAAGATAGGACATGTACCTGGATTCAGGAACTGAAGCAAAGGCCAAGGAGGAGCTGTGATTATTGGCTTGTTCTTCATGGTTTGTTCCACCGGCTTCTGTATACCATCCAGGACCACCTGCCCAGGCATGGTACACAATGGGCTAAGCCATCCTACATCAGTTGCTAATTAAGAAAATGCTACACTGGCTTGCCAGCAAGCAGGCCAAACTTAAGAAGGAATTTCCTCGGCTGTGGTTCCAATTTCACAGATAACTTTAGCCTGTGTCAAGTTTACAAAACTAAAAACACAACCAGGTTTCAATATTTCTTGATTACTTTTAAAATCCATATCTCAGAGGTGTCTTTGAAGCAGTAGAAAAAGTACACTGGAAATGAATCGTACTTTTGAAGAATTGAGACAGATGATGTCAGACAAAAGACAGGAGGAAAAAGGAGAAAGAAAGAGAGGTAGACTCGGGAGGAGAAGGGGTGGAGATAGAGAAGAGGTAAGAATAGAAGCTGACTGCAAGAAACAGAAACATGGCTAAGGGTAAGTCACATTCCTTATGAAGCTGACAACTGTTCACTTGTTAGAGGGTCTTCAGCTCTCTCTCTCTCTCTCTCTCTCTCTCTCTCTCGGTGTGTGTGTGTGTGTGTGTGTGTGTGTGTACGTGAGCATGTGTGTGTGTATGTGTGTGTGTGCATGCATGTGCCTGTGTGCATGTGCGTGTGTGTGTGTGTGTGTGTGTGTGTGTGTGTGTTTGTGTTTCAATGTACAATCTAATTACTATATAATGGGTACTGCTAACCTAATCTTGAGTGGAATAACTCTGGAGAGACAGCATTCATAAACTAACATCAAATATAAATTTAAACCCAGAAACTTCACAGGAAGTAATTTAAGTGCCAAACTCATGTATAATTCAGGAAAAAGTAAAAATGAGAAACTCTACATTTTTTCTCAGCTTTCTCAAACCAGGCTTTTCCTCTTGCGACAGATTTCTTTGGTCTGAAAAAGGACGTGACAATGTGTGGATGGATCCCAAGTTGCTCCTGGGGCCCCATGGAGAATGTCCTGGACTTGAAGTGAGAAAGTCTGGAGGTTGAGAGTTTCAAACTTGTCACATATATTCAAAGTGTTACTTATTGTTTTTTTTTATTTTCCTCCTTTAGGTTTGCAAATAAAAGTCCTAAACCCTACTCTAATGTGTTCTTTGGAAAAGGAATGCTGTACTTTGAGTCAACATTTTCAGTATAATGAAATGGACATATCAGCCCTACTAACGCAGTATTGTTGTTATTATTGATTATTGTGTTTTCTGCACAGTACAGTTCATGTACCAGATATATTACTGCTAAATATTTATTTACTATTATTATTTTTTTCTCCATCTTTATTAACTTGGGTATTTTTATTTACATTTCGATTGTTACTCCCTTTCCCGGTTTCCGGGCCAACATCCCCCTAACGCCTCCCTCTCCCCTTCTATATGGGTGTTCCCCTCCCCATGCTCCCCCCATTATCACCCTCCCCCCAACAATCACGTTCACTGGGGGTTCAGTCTTGGCAGGACCAAGGGCTTCCCCTTCCACTGGTGCTCTTACTAGGATATTCATTGCTACCTATGAGGTCAGAGTCCAGGGTCAGTCCATGTATAGTCTTTAGGAAGTGGCTTAGTCCCTGGAAGCTCTGGTTGGTTGGCATTGCTGTACTTTTGGGGTCTCAAGCCCCTTCAAGCTCTTCCAGTTCTTTCTCTGATTCCTTCAATGGTGGTCCTGTTCTCAGTTCAGTGGTTTGCTGCTAGCATTTGCCTATGTATTTGCTGTATTCTGGCTATGTCTCTCAAGAGAGATCTACATCCAGTTCCTGCCAGCCTGCCCTTCTTTGCTTCATCCATCTTATCGAGTTTGGTGGCTGTATATGTATGGGCCACATGTGGGGCAGGCTCTAAATGGGTGTTCCTTCTACCTCTCTTCTACACTTTGCCTCCCTATTCCCTCCCAAGGGTATTCTTGTTCCCCTTTTAATGAAGGAGTGAAGCATTAGTATTTTGGCCATCCTTCTTGAGTTTCATATGTTCTGTTCATCTAGGGTAATTCGAGCATTTGGGCTAATATCCACTTATCAATGAGTGCATACCATGTGTGTTTTTCTGTGATTGGGTTACCTCACTCAGGATGATATTTTCAAGTTCCATCCATTTGCCTATTAATTTTGTAAGGTCATTGTTTTTGATAGCTGAGTAATATTCCATTGTGTAGATGTACCACATTTTCTATATCCATTCCTCTGTTGAATGGCCTCTGAGTTCTTTCCAGCTTTTAACTATTATAATTAAGTCTGCTATGAACATATTGGAGCATGTGCCTTTGTAATATGTTGGGGCATTTTTGCCCAAGAGAGGTATAGCTGGGTCCTCAGGTAGTTCAACGTCCAATTTTCTGGGGAACCTCTAGACTGATTTTCAGAATGGTTGTACCAGTCTGCAATCCACCAACAATGGAGGAATGTTCCTCTTTCTCCACATTCTCGCCAGCATCTGCTGTCACCTGAGTTCTTGATCTTAGCCATTCTCACTGGTGTGAGGTGAAATCTCAGGGTTATTTTGATTTGCATTTCCCTTATGACTAAAGATGTTGAACATTTCTTTAGGTGTTTCTCAGTCATTCGGCATTCCTCAACTGTGAATTCCTTGTTTAGCTCTGAGCCCCATTTTTTGATAGGGTTATTTGTCTCCCTGCAGCCTAACGTCTTGAGTTCTTTGTATATTTTGGATATAAGGCCTCTATCTGTTTTAGGATTGGTAAAGATCTTTTCCCAATCTGTTGGTTGCCGTTTTGTCCTAACAACAGTGTCCTTTGCCTTAAAGAAGCTTTGCAGTTTTATGAGATCCCATTTATCGATTTTTGATCTTAGAGCATAAACCATTGGTGTTTTGTTCAGGAAATTGTCTCCAGTGCCCATGTGTTCGAGTTTCTTCCCCACTTTTTCTTCTATTAGTTTGAGTGTATCTGATTTGATGTGGAGGACCTTGATCCACTTGGACTTAAGCTTCAGACAGGGTGATAAGCGTGGATTGATCTGCATTCTTCTACAAGCTGACCTCCAATTGTACCAGAACCATTTGCTGAAAATGCTATCTTTTTTCCATTGGATGGTTTTGGCTCCTTTGTCAAAAATCTTGTGTTTTTAGTACATTAGATGTGAAACAACGGTGTTCTGGTATGTATTACAAGAGATAAGTGGTGTTAATTAACAATGCTGACTCTTCTCTTCCTCACCAGCCATAGTCATCTGCTGTGAAGGCAGTAATAAAAATAAAAGTTAGCTATAGTTTTGTGAAAACCTTAATGAGAAATCATACTATTCCAACAGAATAGAAGTTCTACATCTCTTTAATGCTTATTAGAAATAATTATATCTTATTGATTATTAGCTCTGGTTTTATTTTCATTTTCACATTAAGCAAACTGGAACTAGAAAGACTGAGTAATTAATGTATTGTAGATCTGGTTTTAAAAATCCATTTTTGCTTCCCCAACAAAGCTGATTCATCAAGAATATAGATTTTTTTGTATGTTTTCCAAAGTCACTAATATCTGAACTAGTAGGAACTCAGAAATTTGGTATGCTGAGTAAGAGTTGTTTGTCTTTATTTACCAAAACTTTTCCTGGGATATATACCCCTCACAAAGTTTCACAGAATTATCACCATAACTGTGTGAGCTATAATTTGTTCTGGTATGATCTTCTATTGGTGCGAAAGAATATCATGACCCGAAGCAATATGGAGTTGAATAACGTTGATTTTGGCTTATGGTTCCAGAGGGAAAAGAGTTCACCACGATTGAGAGCCATGGTTGCAACTGGCAGGTAGGGGAAGCAGGGAGCACAGAGCTCATATTATAACTTCACAAAGAGAGCAGAGAAAGAACTGGGAGTGGGTGAGGCTGCAGACTTACAGGGCCCACTCTACTGGCTGATATAGTTCTTCTAGACATTTTCCACCTCTTAAAAATTGCATAACTTTGCTAAATAAACTGTGTCATCAAATGAGAACCAATTGTTAAGATACTTGTGCCCATGGGGAGGAGGGATATCGGTTCTCATTGAAACCATAGCACAATGTGATAATCTTCTTGATAAATGAAGAATTAGATATGGAAACTTACAATTCCTTTCCCTAGACGCAGAGAGCTTGGATTTAAGATTATGACAAATCCATTTCCCCCTGATAGTATTTTGTATCGTTTGGATAATCTACAGATGTCTCCAGAGTATCTGGCCAAATAAGCGAGAAGATTCAGGGACATATAGTGATTTTGAACACTTTAAAGTGATTAGGATATGACAAAAATGCCATTGGTAGATGCAGTGACCACAGGAATAGTTCAGCTTCTGAAAACTCAAGTCTTATAATGGAGCTAGATGATGATGCCAGACTGAGGAACAAAAGCAGGTCCCAAGGTTTCATGCCATGGTTTACTAGAAGGGGATGGAGATGGACCATTGTCAGATTGACCTTTAAATGGAAGGGCAGGAACAAAGTGGTTAAACACAGTCTATTGAGCAATGGGTAGTGATGAGTCTGAGCCAGTCTTTGAGACTGGCTGAAGTGTTCAGTAAAACTTGAATCTGAAATTTGGAATCTTCTGAGTAGTCTACTTTAAGAATCTAAATAGCAATGTATTATTCATTCTCCAATTCTCAATTGTGTGTGCATAGGGGCATGCTTCTGCAAAGCTATAAATTTAAGTTAATGTAAGTGAAGTGGAAGTTTTTGTGCAGACGTTGAAAAGGAGCAGGTCTGTAGGATTTGTAGCACTTGGCAGGAACTCAGGAGGAAGCCACCCATATCTCCGGCCCATAGTCTTCTCTCATCCAGTTCATCAACATTCACGATAAAACTTGTGCATGCCTTGTGCACGGATATAATTGTTCGGTGAATTCACCACAGAGTCACTCTGCATATCAATAACTAAGGCACCAGATTCTCTCTCAAAGTCATTATCGAACTCAGAAGACAGGACCATTTACAGATATGGAGCAGTTCAAAATATTTATGCTTTATCGAGTACTCTGTGGCTTATAAGTATGTCTGAGGAAAATCATACAATCAAATTAAGCAGCAGAGCACTCTACCACAGAACACATGGTGACAGTGAAGCATTGGGATATGTCTCTAAAGGGATACAGAAAAAAGTCAGAAAATAGGAAGTGCGTCTTGTTTCCCAAAGACCAGAATAGTGAAGACAGTCAGCAACTTCTGTTCGGTTTCATTGGTTTTGTGATTATAAAAACAGTAAGTTTGACATTTCTTTCCATGGAATATGATTTTAATGAGACATGCCATAATTATTATTCTGATAATAATTTATCAGAAATATGTATTATGAGCATATTTTTTTTAAAAACAAGAAAGTTCTACTTTTAACATTTTGTAGGAAAAAAATAAAAACTTTAAATTACGGGAAAGAATTCGGGAATATTATATGGGATAAATAAAGCTTTATAGTATATTCTCTTAGTAACTATAACTAGATAGTATGGGAAAATGAATGAAATCATATCTCATGCTCTGAATTGCCGAGGGCAAATTTAAGAGGATTTTTCTCTCCTCTCTAGGGTCATGTGTAGGAACTTCTTATGCAGCCCTGATTCCTCCCCATTCATCATTTCAAAGGGACACACACCACCTCCAAAGTGCTTAAAGGCTGCTGCAAGCAAGTGTCAGTTTGAGTTAAATGTATTATTAAACTGTTAGAAATTTCACATCATGGGTCATTTATCTAAGCTAAATTGGGTCAAAAGCCTGTACACTTGCCTGGATAAAGAAAAGAAAAGGAAAATTCTCCTGGGGAAAGTAGCATTTTGACAAGTGTTGTAAGTGTTGTTCACTTATCTATTACTTATATCATCTATCTATCTATCTATCTATCTATCTATCTATCTATCTATCTATCTATCTATCTATCATCTACCTATCTATCATCTATCTATCTATCTATCTATCTATCTATCTATCTATCTATCTAACATTTATTTATCTGTATTCATCTATCTGTTATCTACTAAGTAGCCAATCTGGATGAAAATTTTCTTAGTGTATATGTGTACATGCATGCACATGCATGCCTTTGGTGTGCATGTAGTTATTATCATAAAACAGGGGATCTTTTATAATTATACTACATTATATAGAAATAATATTTTCTGATAAATATAATTAGTTATTTACTATTTCACTAATGCCTTGGCTTAGATGTTGAAGACATAGATATTAAATATTCATTCCAGAAACACTTGCATGTGTTCTGTGCACCATGTACTCCACATGCAGAATGTAAAAATCATGGAGTTTTATTTATGAATCTAAAACTCAAGTCCTGGAATGGTGGAAAGTATTTATTGTCTTAGACTTAATTCTTTAAAAGTTGAAATGCAGGATGGAGAAGGAATTAAAAATTTATTTTCACAGTCCAAAGGAGTTTGTCATGAATACGTACATGATCTGAAGAGGAACTCCAGTGATGCATGGAGAAGGACCCAGTAGGGAAAGAAATTATCAGGAGAAAAGAAAGAAAAGGTCCATAGGGATTAACGTGATATTTATCTGCCAAATTAAGGCATGTCAGTGAGTTAGGTGGGTAACCAGATATGATCCAGATTGGTCCTAGACAGACACACATGTATTCTTTTCAGTGTCTCCAGTGTTAATGATAACATCCCTGAAAAAGGCAATACACACATGAATTCTGAAGTACTTAGTGCTAAGATGTACAACTCTAGAAATGTTATGTAAACACTGACCATGATACACAGAGAAGCAGAGAAGACAGGTTTCTGTGTAAATTATTCTCATCTAAGAGACTTACATATGTTCTATTTTAACATGATTTTTTTGAGTTTCTAGCAAATTTTGAAATTGTGTGATTTGACTCATGATTTTTTTTTCATCAAACACTATTGTTCATCAACTACATTCCTGATATTCAGGTCAACACAGGAAAACTAAAGCAGAGATATATGGAACTTTCTTGAGCAATCAAGCCTTTTGTGTTTTCTACACCATGCATTTTTTTTAAGCATCTGATGATTTTTTTTGGTCAAATCCTCCATGATATATGCCACAGAAATAATTAAGTCTTGAATATACTTCCTGTTTTGAAATGATTAGAACAACCAGTTCTTTGATTTTACTGGTAAGCAGTTCACATGACACCCATCCATTTGAAATATATGATATTTGATACATCATCAAGATCACAGCAGTTACTGCCACTCTTTCCCTTCTATTCTCCAGCTTTCCACATTTATCTATTCTGGAAATTTCGCTAAATATGATAGTGGGACAATTTGTCATCTCTCCTTACAATGCTCCACTTCCCTTAGCTTGCTTCTATTTCATCATCTATGTTGTAGCAATTATGTTATATCATTCTGTTTAATAGTCTGTCCTATAGGTGTACCACAATCTATACCTTTATTTATTTATGGGCATTATAGTCATTCCATCCTTGGGAATACTATTATTATTAGTGTTTGCACATTTACTAACAGTATGTGTGGGTGTATGTTTCTAATTCTCATCTGTATTGATCCACGGATAGACGAGTGAGATTATGTGGCAATCCTACTACTAACCTTCTGAGGAACTGCACGGTTATTTTTCATTGTCATGTTCATTTTTCATTCATAGGAACAGTGTGTATGACATCCTATTTCTCCATATCGTTGTCAGTTGGCATTATCATTTCTTTTTTTCATTAATTTTATTTATTCACTTTCCATTCCAATATTCACCCCTTCTCCAAGTTCTTCCTCCCACAGCTCCTTCTTCCATTCGCCCTTCTTTTCTAAGAAGGGGGTCCCACATATCATCCCACCTTGACACATCAATCCTCTACAGGGCTAGCATCCTCCTCTCCTACTGAGGCCAGGCAAGGCAGCCATGTTAGTGGAATGGGATACATAGACAGGAAACAGATTCAGGGATAGCCTCCACTCCAGTTGTTGGGGCACCCTATAAAGACCAAGCTGCACGTCTGCTACATATGTGCAGGAGGGCCTAGGTCTAGTCCATGCTAGTTCTTTGGTTGGTAGTTCAGTCTCTGGGAGCCCCCACTGGTCCAGGTTACTTGCCTCTGTTGGTCTTCCAGTCGAGTCCCTGTCGTCTTTGGGTCCCTCAGTTCTTCCTCCAACTCTTTCATCTAATGTTTGGCTGTGGGTCTCCGCATCCGTTTCCATAGGCTGCTGGGTGGAGACTCTCAGAAGACAGTTATTCTAGGATCCTGTCTGGAAACATAATAGAGTATCATTAATTGTGTCGGAGACTGGTTTTTGCCTATGGGACAGATTTCAATTTAGGCCAGTCATTGGTTGGTCAATCCCTCTGTGTCTGCTCCTTCCTCGTCACTGCATATCTTGTAGACAGGGCATGTTTTGGGTTAAGGTTTTGTAGGTGGCTTGGTGTCCTTCACCGTTCACTCGTAGTCCTGCCTAGCTATAGGAGGTGTCCACTTCGGGCACCATATATTCCATTGTTAAGAATCTCCGGTATAGTCACCCTTATAGACTTCTGTGGCCTTTCCCTGTCCCAGGTCTGTGGCTCGCCCTAGGGATGCACCCCCCCAACATTTATTTCTGTTCTCTCTCTCCAGCTCTTCCTACATCTGATCTCCCTGTTCCCCTCCCCGTTCCCTCTCCCACTCAGTTCCCTCCATCTACCTCCAATATCTATTTTATCTTCCATTCTGAGAAAGATTCAAATATCCTTTGGACCCTCCTTGTTATTCGATTTCTTTGCGCCTGTGAATTGTAGCATGATTATCCTATAGTTTATGGCTAATATCCACTTATAAGTGAGTACATACCATGCATGTCCTTTTATGTCTGGGTTTGTCCTCTGAGTGAGGACTCAGGATATTTTCTAGTTCCAATCATTTACCTGGAAAATTCATTATGCATCTATCTGTTCTTATAACAACTGTCCCAGAGTGTACAAGAAGACAACATCTCATTGTGGATTTCTTTGCATGTTCCTGATGTTCAATGGAATTATGTTCATTCTCCATCACCATATTTTCTTTGTAAGGATATCTTCAATGCCCTTGCCCAGTTTAAGTTGGAATATTTATCACTTTTGTGTGTGAACGACAAGCATTCTACTTTCTAGTTCAATATGTTCCTTATCAGATATGGTTAATAAATTTTTTTCTCTCATTATCTAGTTTTACATTTTAAAAAATTCTTTCTAACTTAAATTTTGGCACTAATATAATATACACTTTGGTTTCTATTCTCTTCAATTTGTTGAGGCTAAGTCCTTTTGTATGTTCTATTTTACAGGATATTTATTTAATTCAGAAAGGTATTTTTCTTCTGTGGTTAAGTATTGTATAGGGTTAGTTTGTTTAGATTATTGTCCATATCTTCTGTTTCTTTGTTGATATTTCCTTTTGCTGAAGGGGTTATTTAAGTCTCCATATAATGCATCTGACTTCTGCTCATTTTAAGGCTCTAATTTGGGTACTAGTGTTAATTTTTTTGTAATTTTCATGCTTTGATTGACTGAAAAATCTATCATTATAGAATATCCGTCTTCATTTTGAGCACATATTTGTTTAAAACCTTGTTTAGCATTAGTGTGGGCCTCAAATCATTCTCATGTTGTGACTTAAATTATATCTTTCTACCATTGCAGCTTCAATCCATTTCTGCCTTTGAATCTAAAGCAACTACACATATCCTATACTATCATTAGATCATGCGTTTTTCAGTAGAATGTTCATTTAATATATCCAGTTTAATGTTAATATAGACTAACATATACCATTCAACTTTTGGCTGTATTTAATCTAATCTTGTTGATTATTGCTTTCTTTTACACTATGTAAAGAGTTTTTAGAGACTGTTTAATTTCAGGATATTGTTTTGTAAATTTTCTTCAAACTTATGAGAATAAACCTCACATTTATACTGGATTAAATTCAGTGACATATGGAAGTATTATTTTAAATATTTCCATTCCTACTTCTCACTTTTTATTGTCAAGTGCAGTGCTATATATGTTACAAACCAGCATTACATTACTTTACATGACTTATTTCTGCTTTAAAAAAGCCGAGACAATAAATGGGAAGAAAATATAATTGTTATTTTAACTTTCCACACTATTCGTGTTCTTCTGACTTATTCCTGTGGATATGAGTTGCCATCTGGTGTCATTTTCTTATTTAATACAGCTTTGCTGTCATTTTCCTTTGTGCTGTTATTGTCAAATATGTTACTTTCTATTTATTATAAGCCTGGCAGAGCAATTGCATACTTACCATAGAATGAAATTGTCTTGTAAATTAGTTACAGAAGGAAAGAGGAAAAATATGAATTTATATTCTTTTGTAATTACATAATTATATTACTGGTAGACTTTTATATTTGTGAGGATTTGCAATACTGTCCAAGGTGCCCATTTTCATTCTCAGGAGCACATTTCAATGTTTCTTATAGATAAGTCTCTTACCATAATCTATGTTACGATTTTACGTGAATGTCTACTTTCTTTTCACTTTTGAAAGATTGTTTTGCTGGATATAAGGTTTATCGTGGACTGGGCATTTTGTTACACGCCTGATATACCCGCTATGAGGAAGTTGAGGCAGGAGGATCATGAGTTTTATTCCAACTTGGGCTCCATATTGAGACCCTTTTTCATCAGAAGCAAAAATAACAATAAAAATAATGAAAAAGAAGAGGAAAAGTTGGAGTAGAAGCAAGAAAAGAAAGAGGAAGAAGAGGAGAAAGAAGAGGAGGAGGAGAAAATTTTTGTGCAAATATGTTGACTCTCCTCTTCCAATCTCCCTGTAGTTTCCAATGTCTTGATGAAAAGTCAGCTGAGTTTTGCTGAGATCAGGCTGAGTCTTGCACAAAATTATTCCATGCCATATACAACAGTACATTTCAAACTGCGCCTTGCCTGAGAGGACTCCATTTTATGAGCAGCATTTGACTCAGCTGTGTGAGCATGTACAGAGTAGCAGGATGACCCTGCCTCTGAGGCATTATCTCAGTTTAGTTAATTGAGGTAAAAAGGAACAGCCCAAATAACAAGCAGCACCACTTTCATGACTGAATTGAAAGGAGAATCATGTGTTTTTACATACGTCTTCTGACTGTGGATTCCATGAGACCAGCTGCTCAAGCTTCTATCTCCTTTCCTTCTGTGCCACAATACATTGAACTGTGAACTAATAACCCTTTTCTCCTCACATTAATTTTTTCTGGGTATTTTAGCAAAGCAACAGAAAAAGAAACCCGGACAGTATATTTCATTTAAAATATCATTTTACATTATATATTATAGCTATTCCATTATATCTTGGTCTTTATTGCTACGGCTTGTTTTCTTTGCCGTGTGTCTTGGATGCACCATGACCATGAGTCTATTTCTATGGGCAGGCTCACCCTCCCATGTTCTTCTCATAAGACTCAGCCTAGGGCATTTTCCCAGTCACTAAGAGGATGAAAAGTTTTATCAGTATTCTCTATGACTCTGCTTGATTTCTCTTTTAAGCTCTCTGTGTGTTTGAGTCATCAAAAGCTGTTAGACTCTACTAATTGCCAATTGATTGCTTTACTGTTTTCCACAGAACACCCAAGAACATAAATTGCTTCTCAGTCCACGAGGTCAGGCTAATTTGCAGAAATCTCATTTGAGCCCATGTTTGATAGCTGTCCTAAGGAAGGATTCTCTTGCTGCCACTTCCCCTAGCTCTCCTGTAAAGTTCTAGATGATTTAGATTTGCATGTTGCTTTCTTGTAGCTCCCAACCCTTTCTTCTTTATATTCTGTACTTACCACAACTATCTCAATGGCCCTCTTAGACTCGACTTATTCCACATTTTGTTCCAAATAAAGTCAGTTATTTTGCAGACTTGCACTTACAGCCTACAACCTCTTAAACAAAGCTCTGTGCTACTGGTTAGGAATTGGGGTAAGGGATAGCAACTCACTTCTTGAGGAGTGACACCACAGGCTTTATTAGTATAAAAAGGAAAGGGAAGGTAATCTCTGGAAGTTTTGGCTTTTCCTTTTTAAGATTTTCCTTTCTTAAAACACTGTGGTGCTGGCTTCAAATCCCGGGTACTAAGCATTCTATGTGCTCATGGTTCCATTCAGTTATATACTATGTTTTACTGTGTCTTCTTTCTCTTTTCCTTTTAATTGAAAAAATATAATATATTAGATAATGTTTTTTCCACTACCCAATTTCTCCCAGTTCTTCTCCACTTACCTGCCTGCCCAAGCATATATTTTCCCCTCTATCTTTTTCATTACAAAACAAAAACAAAAACAAAGAAACCCCACTATACTATTCTCCAAAAAAAAATTCCCTAAAAAGGGAAATCAAAATAAACCAAAAGTTAAGATGAAAAATGCACCCCACAAAAGCAAAATGAGACAAAAGTCTACAAAAATATTGAGTTCCTTTATTTTGTGTTGGTCAACTACCCCTGGACTTGGGCTCTGCCCTGAAATGTGGTTAATATACCCAGTTGGAATCCATTGGAGAACACTGATTTCTCTTTTGCAGTTGGAAGGCAATTGCTTCCTAGTTAGGGGTGAAAGCTTGCATCCACTTCGCCTTCTTAGTCTGGGACCACGTTTGGCTTGAATTAACAGTTTCTGTGAGTTTATATGTGCTTATATATGTTTATATCAGTTTTCTTTGTCTGAACATGTTATTTCCCTGGAGTCACTCCATACCTCTGGTACTGCAGTTATTCATTCTTCTGTATAAATCCCTGATCCCTGAGAGGAGGATTTAAGTCATGCCATTTAGGACTGAATACTTCAAAGTCTCTCACTCCCTGTATATTATTCAGTTGTGGGCCTCTGCGTTAATTGCCATCTACTACAAGAAGCTTCTCTGATGATGGCTGATTGACAGACTGATAGATGGTTAGAACAGAATGTCGCTAAAAGTCATTGTATTGCTATTTTTCCTTAGACAGATAATAGTAGTAGGCTCTCCCCCGATATCCCTAGCCTATCTAGTTTCGGTTCTTGGCCACTTTATCAGTGTCAGGTATGGGACTCATCTCATGAAGTGAGCCTTATATTGAATCATCAAGTCGTTGGTTACTCCTGTAATGTTTGTACCACTGTTGTACAAGTATGTCTTGTAGGCTATTCACTGTTGTAGGGTTTGTAGCTGTAAGATATTGGTGATTGCTGTTCTCTTCTCATAGTGTGCAGAATGCCCTCCAGTACCACAAATACTATTCAGCAGAGTGAAGTTTCTAGTTCATGTCATACCAAATTTTCTAAAGGAAATGTTTCTTTACTGGCTGTATTGTGTTGGGAAAAAATTCCAAAAATTTACATTTAGTTAAGAACTTTCACCAGTTACAGCTGTTTCCCTATTGAAAATAACTGTGTTGCTTCTTATGCTCCTATTCTAGGGGCATTTTTAAAATCCTTTTTGGAAAGGGATGTACCCAGTTTGAAAGCAAGTCAGTAATCACTTCTATTTTAAATCAAAGGGCCCTTCATTTATAAAAAGTGAATCCATAAAAAGTCAAATGTTCAGAACAACCCTCTCCAGCTCTTCCTTGCTGATGACTATGATTCTGTCCAACATTATTGTGGTAGGCAGTCACTGAGCAATGAATTTAGTAACTGGGATGTGCTTGTTGCCTATTTTGAAATTATCATGCTTTTCTACCTGTACAATTAAAATTGAATAATATAACTTAACCCTAGACTTCGAGCATTCTAGACTTCTGAGTTCTAATCAAGTGCTTTGTTATTACGACAATAGTACTGACACAGGCCACTCCCAGCCTTCTGGAACTAATGCCAATGCTAAGAAATAGCTACCATTTCTTTCCTATTAACACATGAGTAATTGGAAACTCAAGGTCACATAGCAAGTAAATAGGAGAGTGGGGAGCTGAGTCCCAGACCCATGGATTTCAATGCCCTTGTGCTTAATCGCCTCATTGTTTCACACTGCTCTAATTGTTAACCAGTGTTAGAAACATTTATTTAATGCAGCATTTTTCAAACTGTACTCCAGGATCCCTGAGGGTCCTCATTACTCTTTCCCAGAGGACTGGGGAAAATATTTTATGTAAAGGATTTCCATAATTTGAGGCCATTATTTGCCTCTTTTCCAATCTGATACCCTCACTGAGGAAATTATGCAGGGTTGTTCTAGAGGCTACACACTCTGTTGGGAGTGCTGGACATGCTCATACAGATGGTTCTTGGCATACAACAGGGTGTGTGTTACTGGACTAATAGAACATACTAGCTTAGAGAACAAAGTACCACAGAGCCTTGGATGCTTATCCTGAGACTGTCTGCCTACTACAGCTTAGAATTGTGGCTACAAGAGCTTACAGCTTCTCAAACAGATAAATGCCCTGGATGCTATGAACCAGCTAGCCTGCTGTATTTAGCATAAGAGAAACACCAAAATATCTCTCTCTCTCTCTCTCTCTCTCTCTCTCTCTCTCTCTCTCTCTCTTTCTCTCCCTTTCTCCCTCTCTCTGTCTGTCTTTCATTCTGTCTTTACACATATAGACACACACACTCACAATAAATAAAAATCAAAATAAATAAGACATTCGATGGGGTTATAGTCTCTTGGGGCCATAGAATAAACAATACATTATTAATTTCCTGCTCCAGCATGGAGAGCAGTGAGACACAGCTCTGTCAGAAGAACATGAAAATATCTGGTTGGAAATGTGAATTACCATGTACTAAAGGCTTTTATGAAGTGGTAACCTTTGAAATTAACTTGGAAATTAGATCAAAATGCCTAAGACTGACTAGAAGCTTGTGACTGAGAAATGGAATCTTGATGTACTGTTCAGGCCTAATGGAGATGAAGAAATAAATACATGCAAGGATGAGGACAGTACAACAGCCTGCCTGCGTCTAACGTGCAATGAACCAGCTCCTTTCACAGTGAACCAGCTATTTTTAGCAAATACACTAGCAGAGATGTCGTCTAATCACTGCCTCTTATATTCTAAACCAAGAAGCACACCCATTCACAAGTATTTTGTACTCAATAGCATATTTAGAGACGTTCCCTCTGTAGTGTTTCAGATAAGCTAAATACCAGAAAAGACAAATTAAGTATGTCTCTGTAATTAGAGGAAAGCAGTTAAGGAATCTCTCTCTCTCTCTCTCTCTCTCTCTCTCTCTCTCTCTCTCTCTCTCTGTTTCTCTCTTCCTTTTTATTCCCCCCACTCTCTCTAGGGAGGAGACAAATCTGTTGGCAGTTGAGAAAAGCCACACAGAAGGATTTTTGATGCCAAGCTGGCAGGAATCCCGGAGTCATGCATATGTCCTTCCAAAAGGGGATTGACTCCCAGCTATGCAACAACACTGTATTAAAGGATACCATCCCCATTAATGCAGACATTTGCATTTAGTTCACCATTTTGCTTCATCCCAAGATAGCAATTTTTACTTACTGAAAAAATTTAGGCACTATTCCCCCAAGAAATTAAAAAAAGTAGAATCTTTCCATTGCCTTTTGAGACTTAAAGTGATATGATTTTATAATTACCACAGACTGGAGTGGAAGCAGCTCACTGATGATGGATGAAAAGCAGCCCAGGTATTTATAGTGCATGCATACGTGTACGGGAACGCTTTCTATTCTGAAAGAGAAACAAACAATCTAAAGTGAGAAAACAAGGAAGTGCATGGACTTTGTTATGTTTGTACTGTGACCTAAGGCTAAGAGTAAGGACTAATTATCTCAAGAGTAGCATCTCATCACTAAGGGAAATGAAAAAAAATTACAGAGGGATTGGAGAATTTTTGTTAATATTTGCCAAGGAAAATGCTGGACCAGACAGTATGTCTCTGAACTCACATTGAATGGATTTCAACCAAAAACTACTTGTTTCCCAGAAAGTTGACCTTAACAGAGTGTCCAACACTAGTATTCATTCAGCGTAGGTCACCTAGTACTAAGTACTAAAGTACTAAGAAATTGAGCCATGTCTTCCATTTAAATACATACTATGACACAAAGTGCAATATTAAGAGAAATATGTATCGTGTGCACATATATACAATCTCTTTTCAGAATAGTCTCTTGCTACTGTAGA
Organism: Rattus norvegicus; assembly: GCF_021556685.1. NCBI lineage: Eukaryota > Metazoa > Chordata > Mammalia > Rodentia > Muridae > Rattus > Rattus norvegicus. The sequence continues at coordinate 8,047,810 of NC_141552.1, read as the reverse complement.
TGCTGATAGAGTGGGTTGCTTGATTCTTATTTACTCAGAATCTCAGTGTTTAGAATCTCTAAGACACAGATTGAGTTCACAATCTTTTACGTTTCAATTGCACATTATTCGTGGAATTCTCTAACTCCTGATCTCCTGACTGGTAATTTAAGGATTATTTCAGTGCTTCGAAAACATTGGTAACACTTCATAATGCAAGAAAAGAGAAGTATGGATTATGTGTTTTGTTTGTTGTGAGGAAGCTGTGAAGGGAAATACTCAATTGAGTCTGAATTCACTTTTTGTTCTTTTATTTTTGAAGTTATAATATGATTCTATCATACCCCAATCCCATGGAGAGAGAGCAGGACTTTTAGAAGTGTGGTCAATCCTGAGAGCACAGGTGAAACCACCACTTCTGCTCATATTCCTAGCCCAAGAGGAACCCACCTGGAGCCCTTAGGACACAGGAACTAAAGAGTAGTATGACACAGCATCCTTCAGGTTTCTGCCTGCACTCAGAGCTGACCTGGCCCCACAACTCTCTATACCCAGATCCTGTGGGGAGAGAGCTGGACTCTCAGAAGTGCAGACAATCCTGAGAGCACAGGTGAGACCACCAGTTCTGTTCACATTCCTGGTCTGAGAGGAACCCGCATGGAGCCCTGTAAACACAGGAACTTAGGAGCAGTGTGGAACAGGATACTTCTGCTTTCTGCCTGTACCGAGAGTTGATCCTGTGACACTGCTACCTGTACCCAAGTCCCACTGGGAGAAACCTGGTCTCTAGTAGTGCTGACACACAGGCTTACAGGAGAGTCAAGCCACTGTCAGAGATAGCAAGACCAGCCAACACCAGAGATGGCCAGAAGGTGAGAGGCAAGCACAGAAACCTAAGCAATAGAAACCAAGACTACTTGGCAGTATCAGAAACCAGTTCTCCCTCCAAAGCAAATACTGGGTATCCCAAAATACAAGAAAAGCAAGATTTGGATTCAAAACCACATCTCATGATGATGATAGAGGACTTTAAGAAAGACAAAAATTGCTCCCTTAAAGAAATACAGGACAACACAGGTAAACAAGTAGAGGCACTTAAATAGGAAACACAAAAATCCCTTAAAGAATTACAGGAAAACATAACCAAACAGGTGAAGAAATTAAACAAAATAATCCAGGATTGAAAAACAGAAATAGAAACAATAAAGAAATCACACAGGGAGACAGCTCTGGAGAAAGAAAACCTAGGAAAGAGATCAGGAGTCATAGATGCAAGCATTACTAACAATACAAGAGAAAGAAGAGAGAATCTCAGGGGCAGAAGATATCATAGGAAACATTGACGCAACTGTCAAAGAAACTGTAAAACACAAAAAGCTCTCCAAGCATCCAGGAAATCGAGGAACAATGAGAAGATCAAACCTAAGGAAAATAGATATAGAAGAAAGCAAGAATTCCCAACATGAAGGGCCAGTAAATATTTTCAACAAAATTATAGAAGAAAACTTCCCTAATGTAAAGGAAAAGATGCCCATAAACATACAAGAAGCCTACTGAACTTCAAATAGATTGGACCAGAAAAGAAACTCCTCCAGTCGCATAATTGTCAAAACACCAAATGCACAAAACACAGTAAAAATATTAAAAGCAGTAAGGGAAAAAGGTCAAGTAAGATATAAAGGAAGACCTATTAGAATTACACCAGACTTCTCTCCAGAGACTACGTGAGCCAAAAGATCCAGGGCAGATGTCGTACAGACACTAAGAAAAGACAAATGCGGGCCTAAGCTACTATATCCAGCAAAACTCTCAATTAACATGGATGGAGAAAACAAGGTATTCCATGCAAAACCAAATTTACACAAAATATTCCTAGAAATCCAGCCCTACAAAGGATAATAGATGGTAAACTCCAACACAAGAAGAGAAACTACACTCTAGAAAAAGCAAGAAAGTAATCTTCTTTTAACAAAACCAGAAGAAGAGAGACATACAAACATGATTCCACCTCAAACAACATCATTAACAACAACAGAAAGCATCAATAACATTTCCTTAATATCTCTTAATGTCAATGGACTCAATTCCTCAATAAAAAGACATAGACTAATGGACTGGATACATAAAGAGGGCCTAGCATTTTGTTGCATACAGGAAACACACCTCAGAGACAAAGACAGACACCACCTCAGAGTAAAAGGCTGGAAAGCAATTTTCCAAGCAAATGATCCCAAGAAACAAGTTGGAGCAGCCATTCTAATATCCAATAATATCGACTTTCAACCAAAAAGTTATCAAAAAAGATAAGGAAGGACACTCCATATTCATCAATGGAAAATACACTAAGATGAACTCTCGATCCTAAATATCTATGCTCCAAATGCAAGGGCACCTACATTCATAAAAGAAACCTTACTAAAGCTCCAAGCACACATTGCACCTCACTTGACAATAGTGGGAGACTTCAACACCCCACTCTCAGCAATGGACAGATCATGGAAACAGAAACGAAACAGAGACACGGAGAAACTAACAGCAGTTATGAACCTAATGGATTTAACAGATATTTACAGAATATTTCATCCTAAAACAAAAGAATATACCTTCTTCTTAGCACCTCAGGGTATCTTCTACAAAATTGACCACATAATAGGTCACAAAACAGGCCTCAACAGATACAAGAAGATTGAAATAATCTCATGCATCCTATCAGACCACCACGGTCTAAGGTTTAAGGCTGGTCCTCAATAACAACAAAAATGACAGGAAGTGCACATACACATTGAGTAGAGCTGAACAATGCTCTACTCAATGAAAATTTGGTCAAGGAAAAAACAAAGAAAGATATTAATGACTTTATAGGATTTAATGAAAATGAAGGTACAACATACCCAAACTAATGGGACACAATGAAACCAGTGCTAAGAGGAAAACTCATAGCTCTGAGTGCCTAAAAAGAAACTGGAGAGAGCAAACATCAGCAGCTTGACAGCACACCTAAAAGCTCTAGAATAAAAAGAAGCATGTCCATCCAGGAGGAGTAGATGGCAGGAAATAATCAAACTCAGGGCTGAAATCAACCAAGTAGAAACAAAAAGAACTATACAAATTATCAACAAAACCAGGAGCTGGTTCATTGAGAAAATCAGCAAGATATATAAACCCTTAGCCTGACTAACCAGAGGACACAGAGAGATTATCCAAATTAAAAGAATCAGAAATGAAATGGGAGACACAAGAACAGAACCCAAGGAAATTCAAAAAAATCATCAGATCTTTCTACAAAAGCCTATACTCAACAAAACTGGAAAACTGGATGAAATGGACAGTTTTCTAAACAGATAGGAGTTTGCAACCCCATAAGAACAACAATACCAACCAACCAGAGCTCCCAGGCACTAAACCACTACCCAAAGGGTACACATAGACAGACCCATGGCCCCAGCTGCATATGTAGCAGAGGATGGTCTTGTTGGGCACTAATGAGAGGAGAAACCCTTTTTCCTACCAAGGCTGGACCCCTCAGGGTAGAGGAATATCAGGGCGGGGAGTCAGGAAAGGTTGGGTGAGTGAACACCCTCATTGAAGAAGGAGGAGTGGGAGTGGGGATAGGGGATTTATGGACGGGAAACCAGGAAAGAGGATAACATTTCAAGTGTAAATTTTAAAAATCCATTAAAAATTATGATTCTAACATTTTTTCCTTTCATTTCCTCCTTGCTCAGTTTTAAATTTGTGGTCGTTTTTTATCATTGCTTTTTATTACATGCATATGCGTGTATTTATATGCATATATATTCCTAAATACAGAAATATGATCTACTCACTTTGTGTAGTATACTTTGCATGTCTGTTTTCAGGGCTGATCATTTTGTATTGGATAACTTTCAGTGAGGTCTCCACGGGGAAGTCTATTCTTCCTACTCTCAGTATCCCTTAGGTGCCTGTATTCTTTGTGCAGGGATGAAGCTTTGTGGTCTTTTTCTCAGAGGACTTTTAAGAACATCCATTGGTGTTGATCTTGGTTAGCACGTGTCAAGGCAGCCAAGTTGTTGAGACTTTAAAAGTGTAGTATCTAACATTCCTAGGACACAAAGTCTCACAGCAAATTCCCTGACCATCTGGCTGTTTCAGTCTTTCCACCTTAGTCTGCAATGATTCCTGAGCTCAGTGCTCAAGTGTTTGATAAGTATATACATTGGGACTGGGCCCCACAACTATGAATTTTGATTGTCTGTGGTTTCCTGAAAAGGTCTCTGTTTGCTTCAGAGAGACATTTCCTTGAGGAATGGTAAGGACAACCCTTATGTGGTTAGAAAGACAACTATTTAGAGTGTTGTTAATGGCTTCTCTAGCTTTGGATAGATTGCTAGGTTTCCATACAGGAAATGATTTCACCCTTTGTTGGGAATATCCAAAGGTTGATTAGAGAGTTGTTGGTTATCACCAAAGCCACACTTGCATGTCACTACTGAACTCTTAGATTGATTGTTCCACACTGGTCATTGGTGTGGTCCATAGGCATCATAGCTGGGTAGGGTTATTGGTGGCTTCCCTTCTTTGGCTGATGTCATGGCCCCTTTCTAGCTCAGGGACAGAATCCATTTTGAGTTTTAACAGTGAATATATTTTAGGCTGTTATGTGTGCCATTCTGCTTCATACCCGGCAACATATCTGAAAACTTACGAGTTTCCCTGGTTTAGACTAGGAAGAGGTTCGGACAATGAAAACCGTCATCTAATCCTATATCAATGGTATCACAAAAGATGGTCTATCCTTGAGCCATCAAGACTGGGTAGGTAAACTTAGACAATATCATCTAGTGAAGTTCTTCTTGGGGCACTACTTTGTAGAGACCCCAGGCAAGGAAGGTCTTAATACATTGAAAGAGAATGACTATCATGCATTTACCCGCTCCCTTTTCTTAGGAAGTCCTCTTCATATAGTACCAAAGTCCTTGCTTTATGGAATTGTTTACTCAATTTCATTCCCCAACCTTGAATCCAAATATTAACCAGGCTGTACATAGCCTCTTAATTCTTCATAGTAGGGATCAAATATCAACAGATTTGATGGTCTTTTGAAGTGTCTAAAAATTAGTTAGCTAATTAGAAATGAGAAAGGTAGTACTTCTGTGAAATAATCAATGTGTCCCAAATCACAGAAGGTAGTAAATCATGGATCTAACGTCAGGACCTGGGGTGATTAATCTCCGGTTTCAACCTGATGGTACTTAGATTTACCATAACAACATACTTCTAGGTGTGCCTATGAGGGTGTTTCCAGAAAGTCTTAAGGAACAGAAACGAACTTCTGTAAATTCTGTGGACTGAGGTCTGAAAATAAAGGAAAAGTTCAAACTGGGCTGGACACTAGTAGTCATCTCCTTGCTTCCTACTCGACGGTCCAATATGGACAATTATCTCATGCTTCTGCTGTCCCACATTGCCTGTATATTATGGGGTATGCTCAAACTGTATGCCCAAACAAACCTTCACTCTTTCTTCTCTGTTCCCCTCCCTCCCTCCTTCCTTTATTTCTTCCTTTATTCTTTAAATTGTTTTGCTATATATTTTGTCACAAGAAAAGGGAAAGTAACTAATACAGAACCTCAGCTGACTCTTTACTCTGTGGTGCCAAAGTGAAGAAGCGAGAAGTTCTTGTATACATGAATGTGTAATGCCTGGTGTGGTTGACATCTAACACATGTAAGCCATGTGTTACCGTATCTGGGTAGAATGAAGATGTCGGTATTCTCATCCCCACTGTAAGCCGAGCTTTTCCTCAGATAAGAGTTTGTAAGCATTAATGACCAAATAATCCAATACTTGCAAATATGACTCACATGTAAATCACACAAGTCCAACCAGTCAGTGCCAACATGTTTATTTTCCAGTCTCTTCTCTTTCATATTCTGCTTGAGTGATTAAAGCATTAGTAATGACCCCTTTCTATTACCTTTATATAATGTGCCTGACCTGTATGTAGCATACTGTAAAAAGTACCTGCTTATACCATACTGCCATATAATTGTCTTATTATTAGATGTGTCTTCTAATAATAAGAGATAGAGAACCTTCTAAGAAACCTAGGAACCCTAATTGTCTCTGACTCCATTGAAGGAAAGTTAAGCCCAGTCTAATCAGAACACAGCATCTCCTGACATTTCCCTGATCACCAAAATATCACTGCAGGTAAAAGATTTGGATTGCAGAGCTGCTTATCTGGAGATAACATTGTAATTTTTTACATAAAAATACCCTAACCATGATTACTGATGCTATTTGCCCCAAGTGTTCCTCTTGCTCTCTAGTTGTGGAGGGACATGCAGTCTTCATAAAGGCATGGTTAGATCTGAATTTGCATGATAGAAAATCTTAGATAGGTCCTAGAGTGGTCAGCATGGTTATATAACGCTTTGTTGTAAGTGGTATTGTCACCAAACATTATGTTTATGCTTGCACAGTTCTGGCATTTTAGTTTGGTCCCTTTAATGCAAAGTGGGTGTGTCTGAATTTTCTGTTCCACTAAAGGAAGTAGCTTAACTAGTGAAGAAGCCTTCTCCGAGAGTGGCTGGTCCCTATACCATGCAGAAGTTCCTCCTCAACACTGTCCCATGAAGAAAGCTTTATTTCTCCATCCCTTTTCATTTATTTGGTGAGGATACAGAATAGAGACACACATATAGTGCTTTGCTACTTAATGTCTAAGCACACATTAGAGCCCAGGAGTTTATGACTCCCAGTGTGAGCTTACTCATTTGCAAAATCTATTTATACTTCAATAGTATCTGCTTACCTCCTAATGAAGGACCCTGAGACCCAGAGAACTGTAACTCATGGAAGAAGGGAAGGCAGGAATCACAGAACTCCTTTTCTTGACCACAGAAAAACACTGATTCCCGTTTTATCTACAGTAACAGTGAAGGATTAGGCTGTTACCTACAGTAGCCTCTTTTAAATTCTGTATGTTGAGATTGTAATCCCAGAACGGACATTTTGAGTATTGTGTTGCTGGGGAATCTAGAACTCTGAAGAGAGGCTGGGACTGCTCAATGCATGAGTCAGATACTCTTAGATCTTTGTAAATACTTTATATCATTAGTCCCCTCTAGCTTTCCCTTAATATCTACCTCGCTTTTCCAGGGGAAAAGACATCTGCTCTTTAAGAGCTAATCCCACGTCACATTTAAGCATTTGTTGTTTAGTAGTTTGAACACAGTTCTTCAAGGATTTGTTCACCTGTCTGTGCCTCTCACTGGAAAGCAATACTTGAGGACAAGAGGAGTATTAGACAGCAGGGACTTCCGGCATCTATAATGACTGCAGATGGATGGCTGACTTTGCATGATCATGTGCTATGCTTTGAGCACTCTTAACTCTTTCATTGGGGAGAGAGATAAGGTCACTAGTGAAACACAGGGTCCCAAGGGTCAGAGAAGCAGTTAGACAGGGTCAGGGTAGGGATGCATAGATGTTATCACTCACAAAGTTTATCTGAAGGACAATCAGACAGCAAGTAAAAGGTGTGATGCTATGTGCTAATAGATATTTGACTATAAACGTTTTCCCTGAATATGAGAGCAGCTTAATGATGAGTCAGCCCAAGTATAGGATACTGGGGAGCATCAAGTCTTTGATGATTTCTGAGAGGCAAAGTGTGTCTCAGAGACTCGTCTTTCGTGCACAAAATACCTTCTGTGCTATTCGCTAGGTGACCCTTAAAGTGTCACAGCCAGAGGTGCAAGTTCTAAGGATGAAAAAAAAATGCTTGTCTGAAATTTTCTTTGATTTGCTTAAAGCACATTATAGGGGTGGTCCAGAATAAGAATGAGGCAGGGGGAAAGATGCTAACTAAAATAAGAAATGACTGTAATGCCTTCACCGTTGAACACCATGAGGTATTTAACTAAGTGGCTTAAATGGAAAATATTTTTAGAAATTGAGAAATATGACAGGCATGATCGAGCCGAATTGGGGGAAAAAAGTGATTCAGGAAAAAAATATCAGAAGTGTCATAAGAAATATTATCAACTCTTTGAATCCTAGCATGGTATCCATTCATATTTAGGGAGGTTTTTTTTCTTCAAATGTCAGTATAGTACATTTAAAGATCCTATCTAATTTTCTCTCTGTTCTTATATCTAGGTCTCTTTAGGAATTACTGATTTCAAACCACACTCTTTCCCCAACAGGGAAACACTGAATAATTAGGGCTTTAAGAAATCAAGACTCTGAAGTTTTCCATTGTGAGGCACCTGGTGTGCACGTGCCCTGAATGTGTGAGCTGGAGAGAGAAGCTTATATAGGGAGAGCCTTGTGACAGAGGAACGGACAAATCCTCTTCCTCCAAGCTGTCTTCCTCCCTGTAGAGAAGGGAGATGATTACACAGAGACGTCAGTAGTGCTGGCTGTCTGACTATGTGCAAGGGAACTCTCCGGCAGGGCGTTTACTTCCTTGTGGATGAGGAAACTAGAGGAAAACAATAAAGTTATAGTTATGCAAACAGGCAGACTGAAAGCAGATGCCTCTGAACATGACAAACTCTGGCAATACAGAGTTTTGCCGAAAATATGCAATTAGGGAGACTCTGATGTGTCCTGGTGGGAGCAGGCATTTGTAAACCATTGTCCTACTTACATTTAGTGTGAGCGAAGAAGTTACTTCTCTGGACCTTTTCTTTGTTATTAAAAGGAGATAATAATACTTTACAGAGATGTTTTAAGGATTGGCTATAATCTGTCATGGACTGGTCATAAACACAGGGTGGATAATTGGTAGTGCTGTCAGTGTTAGGGAAGATAACGATGCTTACAGTGAGTGAGCAGGAGAGGAATAAGGAAAAGCTGCTATTTTTCCCACTTTCTTTAGAAATCTGTTGTCAACGAAGCTCACTTTCACCAAGAGAATCCTCAGTGCAGGACTCTGAATGGGCACAAATGATTGTAATCAAGTAAAACTCATCTCGGGGTGAGGGGGAGGTCCACAGAGGTGTGGATAATGTCCTGCAAAGATACCCACCCCCCTCTGCATCCGTATGACTTCTAGTCTAATTTATTAATTTGGCATCTGGAGAAAGGGCTTATCGGTTGTACACATTCACTTGTAACAACGTGAATTCACAATTATTTTCCATCAAATTTCATGAGATAAACATGAGCTAAGAGGTTTGACGGTGGTTGAAGCGTTGGGGGAACAGAAGAGCATAGCATGATGAATTGACTGGCGTGTGCTATATACTCCAGTGGTGTGGTGAGAGAAGCATAGCAAAGAACTAAGGAGTCATGAAGACCCTGGAGATGTCTAATTGCACTCATGTGGCGTCTTTTGGAGGGATGCCACACAGGCCCAGTTGGTAGGAAATGAGTGAACATTACTGGGGGTTGGGTATCCGGTTAGCATCAGGTGTTAGGTGTTTGAATAGGGAACAATAATGGTAACACCAGGTACTGAATATGGGCTACCGTCCCCTGGAAGTCTATAAAAGAAAATCAGGAACCACTGAAACATTTCATTTTAGGAAAACCTGCTGTCTAAAAGTCCAGTTTTGATCTATACTAAAGATCCAAGAATTTCGTCGTGCGAGTTACTTGCTTTTACACAGTGTGTTCATTTCCATGCTGATAACACCTTAGATAGATGGACTCAGGCAAGGAATGGCCAACATGGGGATGGACAGAGTGAACTTTCTGATCATCTCAGATGTTTGTCTAAATACAGAACTTCATTACATTTTCTTAGGTAGTAAAATCTCATCAAGCATGCAAGCTATGTTAGAAAAAAACACTACTACAACAATTTTTTCCTTTTCTTAGTTGAATGACTTCCCACGAGGTGTTATGAGCAAATAAGCCAGGTACACCCTTCAAGTGTTTTATACCATTTGTAGGGTTTTATGGTCCTTCAATCCAGCTTAACAAAGAATGTCATTAGATAATCCACCACCACTAAGTTTGGTATCATTGTGGCAATTTGGTATCTAGAAAACCACATAGAGAGACAGAGAACTATGAATAATCTAATTGCCCCTGGTTATGATTCAATAGAACCATTTTTTCTTTTTACCATTTTAAAGCACAGAGTTCTTTTTTTAATTAATTATTTTATTTACACTCCAGCCGTTGCCTCCTCCCAGTCACTTCCATCATTCCTCACCCCATTTCCCCTACCTATTGCCTCCAAGAGGGTGCTCCCCTTTCCCCGCAAAAGCCATGTGGTCCTCGGGAGTAGAGCTAATTACCACATCTGCATTGCCGCTCAGGAATAAGGAGGTGTCCTTGTGCTTTGGGTGAGGTGGAAACTTCTAGAATCACCGGAAACATTATTTTTTAAAGGTTGTGGATCCATTCTGATGTGTAACTGGAATGCTTTAGGAGTGTGTTGCACCCCCAAGCAGGGTTTACTCTGCAAATCACCTGACCTTTCAACTACTTTTGCTATGTGCAGGGACAGAGAACTATGACAAATGCAAATGTCCCTGGTTATTATTCAAAAGCACCATTTTTTTATCTACAATTTTAAAGCACGTAGTTTTTAAAATTATTTTATTTACTTATATTCCAGCCATTGCCCCTTCCCAGTTCCCACCCCACCCTCACCCCTTCCCCCAGCCACAGTGGTGATTGAACACCAACCTTAGGAAAATGAGGCGGTTCAGAAATGAACTCATTAACCCTCTTGTGCACCTAATAAGAGCCATGAGAACTACAGACTTCAATCTCGAGTTCCCTGTAGAGTAATTCTTGTCAGGCAAACCTGTCATCAGATAACATTAAATGCCTCTCTGAAAAACAATTTTCTTTCCAAGTCGTCTTTCAGGTAGCTGAAAGTAAGAATTAGACCACTTATTTGTCTGATTTCCCTAACCAGAGATAATAAGCCTAGGAGGAAAATAAAATTTGGTAATTATACATATCAAACGTCTAGCATGTTCTCTGGAAAGGTAAATTATATGGTGTTACGCAAACATACAATAGTCAGAATTTCTCGATTACTATGTAATGAATGTGCTAAGTGTAGAGAAAAAAAATGAAATTGTAATCATAATATGACATTCTCCTATTTTTAATTGAACTCTTTGAAATAAGCTTATAATCCTCACCTGTCTCCACCCTTATATGTATCATATGACAACTATTACACAATCATATCTACTTCATAGGAAATCTAGGAATCATTGCATTAGATATTATGGCAATGCCATGAATGAACCATTATCAATATTTTAATGATAACAACACTTGACACACGATCACCAGGAACTCATATGTAATTAATATCAGTAACATAAAATAGTCTTTTTATTGTTAAAAGAATTTATTCAATGGCACAATGCAATCCTTGTGTTAATCTGATTTAAAGATGTTTGACTGAAGGCCAGGTGGTAAGTCAGAAATATGTTCCACAAACAGAAATATTGCAGGGTGAAATTAAATCTTAAGCTTATGAATGGTGATACATACAGAAGTAATCTGACTGTCTTAAGCCTTTCAGCAAGTATAAATCAGAGCACATTAAATGTTTAGGCTTTGAAATGCAGCTTGGCTTCTAGTTAGGCTATGTGGTTGATTATCCCTTTCCAAAGTGTTCAAAGACATCATCAATCAGATTTGTGAGCCTCAGAATGAGTATTAGAGTCAGCCCATGAGTGGATTACAGTCCAGCCTTGAGAAGAAGAAATGTGCATTTTGATTTATTTTGTCAGGTTCGGGTTTTGAAGACATTGTAGCCTACAGACCTCTCTCTCGTATTTGCACAATGACATCATCACGCAGAAGGAGGCTGATATCCTCATTTTTGGAAAATGTGTACAGCGATAGAGAAAAAGCAAATATGAAGTCTGCAGATCAATATGATCCTGGCTTCTTCTGAGTGTTGACTACATTTGGCAGAAGAAGAAGCTAGTCTTAGCCAAGGAAAATATATTGGCAAGAACACCCAGAGAATTTCAGGATGGATGTCCTTTATAGATTTTTAATGTTTCACCATCATGATCTTGCAAGTAGTCATTTCTTGTGGCTTTGGCTCATTTCAGATTATAATATTTAACTTTAAAATAAAAAATAATGAATGCGGTCTGTTTTTCTTTCCTTTCTTTTTATATCACTCTCGATGTCTTAATACAAACATGTCTTGGGATGATATTATTACCGATCATTTTATGACCTATTGCTTTTAGAGTCAGATCTAAAGCCTGGAAAAATATTAATTTCAGAAGTTTATCAGACATTTGGAAATTCTCAGTATTGACCTTAAAATTAATAGATTGTTGATATTTATTAAATATTATCAAATAATTCTCTCTAAAGAGTAAAAAGATTATTATTGTGAAATACATCTTAAAAGTGTATACAATTTATAATCATCTCCAGACATTATTTAAAATATTTTCTTAAGTAGAGAGTTTTCTGGCACTTTCTTCAAAAACTTTATGAGATAGCTGTTATTGTGTTCTAGAAACTGGAAAACTAGAGTAAAGGAACCACAAAAGAACTCATCCAGGCTGGCAAATGCCAGCTATGAGTGTCAACCTCCAACACGTACACTTAAATCCTCCAATGTGCAGAAGCCAATTGTCTGTGGGTCTGTTAGAGATATCAGTTTATAGAATGACACTTGGGGTTTCATCAACCACATCCTGGTCTTACCTGAAGCTCTTGGAACCAGCCATACAGTGGCTGCCCTGGGAAGATGGATAAGCATTCGATGGATGAATAAAGGGAAAGAAAGATTTGTACTTATTCTTATGAATTGTTCTACTGGAGTCCTCAATTTGTTGTACATACATATGGTATTCAAATTAGAAATGTTTAAAATTCTTCAAAATTATGTAAAAAAATTTAAAGAATATATTTTCACTTCCCTCTAAGGGCCATTTGTTCTCACTTTTACATCCACATTATATTATATATTAATATATATTATATATTATATCATATTAATGCTAATGCAATAGAGCTGTTAGTATAAACAAAGACAATTGATATTATAGGCTAGGTTTAGCAGTATCTCATTCATAAGAATATTAAATTATTTTAGGCAAAGTAGCTATTTCAAACCAAATAGAAATAAAGAGAAAGTGGTAATTAGACTATGTTAAAATATAACCTCCAAGGATATTAAATATGTAAGTGCTCATCCATGAAAAATTAGACAGCAAGAGGTTATACCCATGTATTGGCTTATTTTGTAAGATATCAAATTACCTTTCATGAATAATAATGGTACCTCTATAATTTACTGCTATGATATTAAAAATACTTCTTGACTAAAAATTAACTACTTATAGATGGTTCTCCATGACCAAACCTTAAGTAGGGAATAATTAAATGAATATTTTCTGTTGACTTTACCAATCAAATTTTGATTTTCATTTTCTAGACTCTACTCATGAAACACTCTAATAAATGCTAATCAAATAAATACTGAAACTTAAATTTTAACTAAATTCAACTTTTCACTTAATGATAATCAGGTCGAGTCACATCATAGATTAAGGTGGGGGTCTTTCATGAGACAGGTGTTTTTGCTAGATGCTAAGGCTATCTGGCAGAATAAGGAAATAGGAATAATTTCATATGCTAGAATATGCAAAATCATACAACTTAATGCTTTTAGGAAACATAAAGCGTAGAGTATAATCCTTGTCTCATTGACATAAAGAGCCCAAGAGAGAAATGAGCTCACTGTAGGACCTAGAGAGTGTCAGAGAGGGTATTAAGAGGAAGGATGGATTATTTATTATAGAGTTTCTGGCAGCGTGACTACAGGTTTCATTTGGATTTCTCTGTTTCCAGATTTTAAACAATCTTTTTCCCCATCTTGCTTTTTTTTCAGAGGCTTGTCTACTTTGACATTTCACACTCTTGTAACACTATTTACAGAAAATCCTTGGTAGCTAGAGGAAACTTTGAATACATTTCCAAGTAAAGACTATATGCCAAGCATTGTTTGACCCGGGGGATCAGGCACTGACATGACTGGCACTGTGCCTTCCTTTCCCAATATTTGAGCCTGTTGCAGAAGTAGCATACATCATCAAACCATTCATAGGAATCAAGGTGTTGGTGCCAGTGTTTACAGAGTGATCTAAGAACTGAGGAGCAAACTGAACTAAAATCACTAGGTATGCTCACAAATATTAAAGAAAATGCTACAGATTTAAAATAATGACTAAAATTGTCATAGGCACTTGTTACAGATAAGATGTGGCCAGGATAACCAGGGCAATGAGAGAGGAGGAAACAGAGGAGCAAGCGGCATTGAACAGCATATAGTATTAGAAACTGCTAATTGCTTGGACCCAGAAAAAGAAGCTTTGTCCACAAAAAATATATAGTTTCAGATCCTCTTCCTCTGGTGAGCGCTGAGAAGAACCAACTTCAGAATTCCCAGCATTGTTCAAAATTTATCTCTGCATTAATAATTGACAAGGAGGCACAACCTGTCATTTCAAACATCATACATATACAGAATACATAAACGTTTCTCAAAAAGACAGCTCCTTTTGTTGAGGTGGAAGACTTCACTAAGACTGCAGGCAGCACACTCATAAATTACTCAAGTTTGGTGTTCCAGAATCAAATGCATAGTCTCATGTCTGCATACCTCAGTATGCAGAACCGAGTATGACTTAACTTTGACTTCACATTAACGGGTTCATTCAACAAAAATAGTTTGATAATATTTGGGGGACTGGGGGTGGGGACATCCTCTTGGAGACAGGGGAGGAGGAATGGGATGAGGAATTATCTGAGGATAGAACAGGAAAGTGATAACGACTGGACTATAAAATAAAAGATAAAAATAACAAAAAAAGCCTGTATTTGTGTTGAGTACATATGTCTGTATCACCTAAATGATGTGTTGCCATTCCCTAAATGATAGATGATAAATACTGTACAAGGTTGTAAATATTATATTATATTTATACAGTACTTACAATGTGCTCTGCATTGTGCATAATCCAGAGACGATTGACAGTAAAAGGTAGGATAGGTTTAATGCAAGTGCTCTGAACTTTCTTACAGGAACTTGAACACATGAGACTTCTGGTACCCACACGAGTCCATAGATAGCAAGGGACAACTGTATCTGTCTTTGTTTTCATCCATACTTTCTGGCCCATAGTTCCTAAATCAATTGTAACTCTAAAGTGACTAGAACATGGGCCCAGCTCTTAACATATGTGACCATTTGGGAACAATTCTGGAACCACAAAAATAAGAGAAGTGTCTTGTTGATAAATGTCTGTTTGGGCCAACCACACCCAAATTTGCCTTAATAAGGTGATTTTTGCAAATGCTGAGATTATCACTTCCAGGTTGTCACGAGATGAATGAGGGTTGAGTTGATTCAACAATGTAACCAGTCTCAGCTGTATCACGAAGTCTACAGAAGGGGGCTGGAGAGATGGCTCAGCGGTTAAGAGCACTGACTGCTCTTCCAGAGGTCCTGAGTTCAAATCCCAGCAACCACATGGTGGCTCACAACCATCTGTAATGGGATCTGATGCCCTCTTCTGGTGTGTCTGAAGAGAGTGACAGGAGACTCACTTATATAAAATAAATAAAATATTAAAAAAAGAAACATGAAGTCTACAGAACTCAGTTTGGAGAGATTTACAGACACAAAATATGTTCACATTTCCTGAAGGTACTGCAGACACAAGAACAGTATAAAGAACTAAAGGAAGAAACTCCTAGGGATGGAAGCTCTTGTATTTCAAAACTTTCCAGATTACCTCCAATGGTTCTCTTAGGCTAGATATTCATTTATATCTTTTATAACCATCCACTAGGTAAATGTTCAAGCGTAAGTGAACCATTTCCCTATCAAATTCTATAAATTCACTTGGTAACTTCATCACACCCTGGTTATAGAGTACCTCAGTTTAAACTCTTTAGTTCATTAATAAATAAAAGTCATTTTCCTTACACAGGTTTTCAGCTTTGTGAGGTCCCATTTATCAATCTTTCATCTTAGATCCTGAGCCATTGGAGTTCTGTTTAGGAACACCCCCTACACACACACACACACACACACACACACACACACACACACACACACACACACCAATGAGTTCCAGACTATTTCCCACGTTCTCTTCTATTAGATTCAGTCTATCTGGTTTTATGTTGAGTTCCTTGATCCACTTGAACTTGAGCTTTGTGCAAAGTGACAAATTCAGATCCATTTCCATTTTCTATTTAGCAACTGCCAGTTAGACCAGCACCATTTGTTGAAGATGCTTTCTTTTTTCCATTGTATATTTTTGGCTTCTTTTCCAAAGATCAAGTGTCTGTACATTTGTGGTTTTATTTCTGGGTCTTCAATTCTATTGCATTGATCAACCTGTCTGTTTCTTTACCAATACCATGCTATTTTTATCACTGTTGTTCTGTAGTATTGCTTGAGGTCAGGGATGGTGACTCCCCCAGAAGTTCTTTTATTGCTAAGAACTGTTTTCATATTCTGGGTTTCTTCTTTTTCCATAGGAAATTAAGAATTGATCTTTCCCCATGTCTTTGAAGAATTAAGTTGGAATTTTGATGGGGATTGAATTGAATCTGTAGGCTGCCTTTGGTAGGATGGCCATTTTTACTGTGTTAATTCTACAAATCTATGAGCATGAGAGGTCTCTCCATTTTCTGAGTTTTTCTTTGATTTTTTTCTTGAGAGACTTGATTTCTTGTCATACAGATCTTTCACTAGCTACCCTAAGATATTTTACATTACTTGTGACTATTGTGAAGGGTGTTGTTTCCCTAATTTCTTTCTCAGCCCATTTGTCATTTGTATAAAGGAACACTATTGATCTGTTTGTGTTAATTTTATATCAAGCCAGTTTGCTGAAGTTGTTTATTAACTGTAGAAGTTTTCTCGTAGAATTTTTAATGTTGCTTATATATATTATCATATCATCTGCAAGTAGTGATACCTAGACTTCTTCTTTGCCAATTTGCATTCCCTTGATATCCTTTTGATGTCTTATTTTTCCAGCTAGCACTTCAAGTACCACACTGAATAGATATGATGAGAGTGGGCATCCTTGTCTTGTCCCTGATTTTAGTGGTGTTTCTTAAAGTATCTCTTCATTTAATTTAATATCCAATGTTGGTTTGCTGTATATTGCTTTTATTATGTGTAGGTATAGACCTTGAATTCTTGATCTCTCCAGTACTTTTAACATGAAGGGCTGTTATATTTTGTCAAATGCATTTTCAGCATCTAATGAGTTGATCATGTGCCTTTTTTCTTTAAGTTTGTTTATATAGTGGATTACGTTAATGGATTTTCTTCTTCTTCTCCCCCACCCCCGGGGCTGGGGACCGAACTCAGGACCTTGCACTTCCTAGGCAAGCGCTCTACCATTGAGCCAAATCCCCAACCCCTATGGATTTTCTTATATTGATCCAACCTTGCATCTCTGTGATGGAGCTTACCTGATCATGGTGAATGATGTTTTTGATGTGTTCTTGGATTTGCTTTGGGGGAATCTTTAAAAACCCTACATCCAATAGACGGCTAATATCCAAAATATATAAAGAACTAAAGAAGCTAACCTATAAAAAATCAAACAACCAAATAAAAAAAGGGGATATAGAAGTAAACAGAAAATTCACAACAGAGGAATTTCAAATGGCTGAGAAGTACTTAAAGAAATGTTCAAAGTCCATAGTCATCAGGGAAATGTAAATCAAAATGACCCTGAGATTCCATTTTATACCAACCAGAATGGCTAGTATCAAAAAGTCTGGTGACAGCACATGTTGTCAAGAATGTGGAGAAAGAGGGACTCTCCTCCATTGCTGATGGGATTGCTAACTGGCAAACCACTCTGAAAATCAATCTGGAGGGTCCTCAGAAAATGGGAAATAGATCTACCTGAAGACCCAGCTATAGCAGGCTTGGGCATATACTCAAAATGTGCTCCACCATGCCAGAGGGGCACATGTTCCACTATGTTCATAGCAACCTTATTTGTGATAGCCAGAAGCTAGAGGTAGGAGGTGGGGGTACCCTCTCAAATGTACCAGAGACCTTCAAGGTGAGAGATACTTAGGACTCAGAGGGAGGGACCTTAGATAAAATGCCCAACAGTGTGGAGAGGGAACTTGTAGAGTCCACCTCCAGTAGAAAGACAGGGCATGAAGTGGAGGGATGAGATTGCCATCCCACAGTCGAAAACCAAGAATTGTTCCTATCTAAAAGAACTGCAGGGACAAAAATGGAGAAGAGACTGAGGGAAAAGAGGTCCAGTGACCTGCCCAAATTGGGATCCAGCTCAAGGGGATCTCCAAGGCCTGACACTATTACTGATTCTATGATATGCTTACAGACAGGAGCCTGACACGGCTCCCCTTCAAGAGAACAAACCATCAGCTGAAAGAGTCAGATGTAGATACTTAACCCTCAACCAATGCAATGAAGCTGTGAGCCCCTGTGGTTGAATTAGGGAAAGATTGGAAGAAGCTGAGGAGGAGGGCAATCCCATAGGAAGAACAGCCGTCTCAACTAATCTACACCCTTGAGATCTATCAGACACTGAGTCACTAACCAGGCAGCATACACTAATTAGTCTGAGGCCCCTGACACATATACAGCAGAGGACTTTCTGGTGTGGCCTCAGTGAGAGAAGAGGCACCTAACCCTAGAAAGACTTGAGGGCCCAGAAAGTTTAGAGGTATGGTGGGGTAGATGGGGTGGGGACATCCTGGGAAGGGGTTGGAGAGGGATTGTGGAAGGGAGGGTGTATGGGATTTGGGGCATTCAGAGGGTAAATGGAGGGGGATAATGACTGTACTGTAAAAACAGATTTAATAAATTGTAGTAATAATGGTAATAATAATAATTGAAATGCAATAAAAAAGAAACGAAAGTCATAACTTGACGACTATCTGGTATTGAGAATCACGTGGGACTCAGTCTTGCTCACCTGATGTTACCCTCAGAATGATACTGCCACCACTGACTGAAATTACTAAAGAAAATTACTACACAGCTCTTTCTCCACATCATGGAGTTACAGAAACTGTCTGTGATGGAGGGCTGATGTAGTGGTATAGAACAGAAGAGAAGCAATCTTTTCTCCTGGACTCTGAAAGTCATACTCCAAAGGTCTGTATCTATTGACAGATCTCCTAAGACTTTCTGAGCAACAGTGTTGCAAATACAGGAGCAAATGAGTGTCCCCCATTGTTCTCCTTTCACATTAGCATGCTCCTTCCTGTCTGTCTTCTTAGCAGTTGTCATACTCACAGCATTGGCCTGCTCATCAAATTTCCATGTTCAATGTTTTTGGATTCATAGACCTCAAGAAGCTTTCCTGTACAGAATTTTTTATTTGCTATCTCACTCTGATCGTACCCTCCGTGAATTATATCTGTCCTTTGGGGGATTTCTTGTGTTGTGATAGTGTTCATTTCGGAGTGAGTAATGACTATACCTCTAACTATAAGGTTTCAAGGAAAAATAGCAAGGCTCTTTCACTCCATATGTATATTTGTAAGAGTAGGACACGCTTTCTGGAAGAAATAAATGCAGGGTTGCCTACAAGCTTGTATTGATCTATGGTAGTAATTTGAGCTACTAGAATTGACACATAAGATTAAAATTTGACTCAATATCTCTGGAAAAAATGAGAACAATGCATTCCAAGTTACTTTCTTTTCCTTAGAAAATCCACTACCTACATCTTTCTTTGGGGAACTAAATTTTTATCCTTTATGTTCACTAGCACAATATAAATTTGTATATAAATTTACAACTTTCTCAATTGGATCCAGCAAAGAAACCTTGAGAAAACTATCATTGTAAGAAATGATAAATTAGCAGGATATTAAATGCAGAATCAAGCACAACCTGAATTACATCTTATCGCACCCCATTTTTTCTTTTTTCTTTTTTTTTTTTTTTGGTTCTTTTTTTTTCGGAGCTGGGGACCGAACTCAGGGCCTTGCGCTTCCTAGGTAAGCGCTCTACCACTGAGCTAAATCCCCAGCCCCCCATTTTTTCTATCTTGCTAATGTTTCTCCTAAATTTCTCAAATAATGAAAAGATTTTACAACCTAAAATAATTCATACAACGATGTTTTAGTTCTGTGTTGTTCCTTTGGCTAAAATTGGAACCAGTTTAGAAGAAAACTACATTTGTGTTTGTAATAATCTTTGAAAGGTTTAGAAATAAAATCCTGCCTAACTTGTCATTTTCCTATGACTAAAAACTATTAAATAAAATTTTCAAACACTTCCAGTGTTGTCTTAAATGAATAGCCAACTTCATTCTCAAGATTTCCCTGCTATAATACCATACTCAGACAGTCCAGCTTTTGGTCTGAAATTGGGTGCTATATTTAAAATGAGAAATTTCATTTTGTGTTTACACATCATATATACTATACTCCCTGAATCTCTTTTTAATTTGTTTGATCCTGGCAAGAAGATTGACTCTCTAATGCTCCCTGCATCTCCCACAAAGATAAGATACAGACTTGAAAATCATTCTGCAGGAGGGATACCACAACTTGCCCACCCCCTTTTCTGGACTAATTAAGGACAAATGTAAATACATTTTCTGATTCAGCCTAAAGATAAAGTTGTGTGACATCTGTTAATTGGTTAATTTTAGCATTTGGGATGGGATAGGAGAATTATGGTATTTTGAGACCAATGTGACACTATACTAGTGGCAGTTTTTCTTTCCTACACATGTAGGACTTTGTCCCTTTTTGTACACACTGTTACTGTCTTTCAAGTTTTCTATAGTTGCTAGGCCCTGAGTTTTTGCACACCAAATAAAATTAAATAAGTAATTCAAATTAGGAAAATGCACCTAAAGCTTAGGGGAAAGTCCACTGAAGACAAGAGATTAAAATGGAAGGCCCTATTTATAAGCTAACTCAGTAACAACAGGCTACA
Source organism: Rattus norvegicus (assembly GCF_021556685.1). NCBI lineage: Eukaryota > Metazoa > Chordata > Mammalia > Rodentia > Muridae > Rattus > Rattus norvegicus. The sequence goes on along the minus strand of NC_141552.1, from coordinate 8,026,911 downwards.
AAAAGTACAGACTTCCCTGACACATCGTGTGGGTTCATTTCTACTGAATACTTCTGTGCAGTCACACATAGTAACAGCTCAGGAAATATCCTCGTTAATAGGATTTATCCTATTCATCCATATTCTCTTAGCCCCTCTCATAAAGAGCTTTGTATTAACACACTTGTGTGTTTTATATTACAGCTATCATCCTTCTTCTTCTCTTCGAAAGCATGCATTAATTTTGTAAAGTAATGAGTTTCATTATGATATTTACATTTTACATTTACTAATGTATAATGTCACTCTAACCATTACACTCTCTCGCCACCAATTTATACTGACCCTATACATAGGATCTGTGAACTTTGAAATCTAGATTCTCCCTGTAGGTGATAATATGGGATGTCTTTCTTCTTTAAAATAAAGTGGACTTTTTAAAAACTCAGTGAGATGACCTCTAATTTTAATTAATACTTCTGTAAAACGAGTTTTGTTCTTTGCAGTTGAATGTGCAGTGCATTTATAATTTATATACTCTTAATCAATCATCAGTTGATGGGCCCTTAGGCTTTTGCTAAAGCATGGCTATTGTAAATAATGCCACAGAGTGTGGAAGTGCTCCCTGCCTTTACTCTGACGTTTCCTCTATGTGGATTCAGGAATTTTGTATCGGTTTTATTGCAATGCTCTCAATCATCTCTCAACTTTTTTTAATACTCTAATCACCAGCATCCCTATCTTTAAAACCATCTTTCATAGATCCCGTTGATATAGGGCTCACTAAGCCAAAACGTGCTAGGCTGTGTATATTTGTCAAGCTAAATCTCACATTGCTTCATTCTTTGTTCTTATAGTATCAGTCATTTACTTCAAATTCTTCGTGATTCAAATGCTTAGGTGCAGGATATCTCATCTCTTTCAGTATTAGTATAAAATATAATTATCATAACTACCCTGCGCATTTGTTGTAAGAATGAAATAAATGAATTCTCTCATTTGCCCCTTATTTTATAATCCATCACTCTCTCCTTTGCGTTTCCTAGCACTTGTGGGTGACCCAAGCGCAGAAGTATACTGAAAACAAGAGATTCATTTGTGTCAAAGATGTACTTGTCCCCTCTGTTGTGTTGTCTTCTTGTAGAACAACTACTGTTGTCAAGAACTTAGCTGGATATTTCAATAATTCTTTTAAATGTTTCTTACAAAGTGGAGTGGTACTATCTTAAACTATAGATGTCTTCCCATTGTGGAAAGAATGAAGGAAAGGAACAAGAAGACATTTTAAATAATGAAATATTAAATTTAGGCTAGTATGTTAAATACTGGTAAGAAATTAATTTTCTGAAAATATAGCTACAGATGCCAAGCAATCTAGTCAAAACCTTCCTTGGAATTATCAACAGTCAATTCTTAAAGTTTATATGAAAAAGAAAAGGAACTCAGAGGATTAAAGCAAGCTTGAAGAAGATATTAAAATTAAAAATGTCAGCAATTTGATTTGAACACTTATAATAAGCATTCAAATAAAGATAATGTATTTTGGCAAACAATAAACATGTAGAACTATAGAGTTGAATAGAGAAGCAAGGAAATGGCATATACAAATATAGTTAATTGAATTTTGACTATAAACATAGTCTTTGTATACAGAAAAGCATATTTCCTGACTTTATTTAAATAAATTGTACAACTGGCAAATTGATTTTATAGTTGAAATAATTGGAATTATTGTTCCTTCTGGAATCACCAAATCAAGGACTGAAGGGCAGAAAGAACGTGAATTAAAGTTCCATTTTATAACTGAATGCATATTCAAATTCAATGAAAATATAATGAGAATTGTTTTATAGCAAATAAAAGTTTAAACTGAAAATTTTCACTTTAAAGACCAACCAAAGTAATCTGAAAAGGGAATTTGAAAACATGAAAATATTTTTAAACACATAAGGAGAATAAAGAACGGTTTTAGGGGCAGGAGGCCGAGAGTGCACCTACTTAGGACATATTACTGATTCTTCTGTCTGATTTTTTTTCAAGTTAGAAACTTCAGACAGAGGAGTGATATGAGGAGATACCAAAGAAGGTCCACAGAATATCAACAAAAAGATTAAAGGGATAGAAAGTAGTCCCAGTGAAGAAAGATAAAAGATACGTGGGTTATTTTGTGTAATTTTCAGAACAGAAGTTGAGAGATTGCTTAACAGCCATCTTGGCCATTTATAAAGGAAATGTATTGTGGACATGGAGACCCCTGAAGCTAGTGGGGTTTTGAGTTCATCTAATTCACCGCCCCCCTCTTTTTTTACAGGGTTAGCACCAGTGCCCAGGGAAATAGAAAATAATATACTAAATAGTTTTTGGCTTGTTAAATGGTTAAACTTGAATACAGGATTCAGAATGAGTAGAAGTCTTTAAATACAGCTAAAAGTGTATATAGTTGCAATTTAAGACTCTCTGAAAGTTGAAGAAAATTTAACTTATTAATGCAAAGAATATGAAACCTATTAGAACTCGTCCTGTTGGTGCTTTTCTCATATACATATGTTTCTAAAGTCCACATCCCCTTCTGGCTGACTTACAAATCTACAACTTCCAGTTCTGAACAAAGCTCCTGACTGGGATAAGGAGACTGTCTTAGTTAAGATTCTTTCTATTGTTGTAAAGAGACATGATGGCCACAGAAACTCTATTAAAGAAAAACATTTATTTGGAACTGGCTCACGGTTTCAAAGATTTAGTCATAATTGTAATGGTGGAAAGCTTGGTGTTCTGCAGGCAGACATGGTTCTGGTGAAGGAGCTAAGAGTTCTACATCTGGATCTGAAAGCACTAGGAAATGAATGGCATGCTCTGAGATGTGAAGTAAGTGACCCCTTCCTCTAATAAGGCCACATCTATGCCGTCAAAAGCCATAGGTTCTAATTGTGCCACTTTCTATGGACCCAGAGGGTTGTTTTTATTCAAACTGCCACGTAGACTAATCAGATTCCACTTATCCTTATCTGGGGTTTATTTGACCTACTGATCCTTGGGTTCCCTTGGCTGTACCAGCTGTTGTTATCTATCTGTGGTTCTCTTGGAAGGAAAATAAACATCTTGTCTCACAATCATAAACATAATGACCTTTTCTATAGTGTAGAATATCAGCATGAAGTCAAGGCTTCTAAGTAACTGTTCAGTCATGAAGAAAACCTCTCTGATGGCTTATTTGAAAAACCGAAGTAAGTTGGTTGAGCACTGAGAAAGTGCAACATTGACCACATTACACTTAAACTCACTAGGCATTCAAGGTATACATCCACAATTCCCTATAGTGTTGCCTATCCTTTATGTCTTTTCTGGTTGTTTACAACTATAAAGACATTTACAGTAGTTTATCCAAAAGAAATATTTGTTTTGAAAACATAAATCCATGAGAATTATTTATTTTAAGCAACTTAATTACTACAATAGATAACTAATATTTATAGTAAAATGCTAGGCACTTTGCATGCATTACTGTGTTTGATGCTAAGAACTTACTGAGGTAAGCAGTATTATTTTTCTTTTACTGTAAGAATAGCAGAGATCTATGTCTTTCAATGGTTTCTACACAAGTCCAATCAGGTACAATGTGGCAGTGTTGGAATTTGCCTGGTTGTGTCTGATCACGTCACAGCTTGAACATCACTGTGCATAGGCATTGATACAGGTGAGTATGGTATGAAGTGGCACCTTCCTGGCTAGTTGACAGTCCTTCAGTTGTTCTTTAAGAGACAGAAGAGAGGGAAGAATCAAGCCCAATCAATCTCAGAACCTTTAAGCTCCTTGGGTCCCCATAAAAACCTCTCATGGAGATAAAATAAGTTTCCAGGCTTAAAATGTCTCGGGGGAGTTGGTGAAGATGCCTATCTACATGCTTGACATGGCGTCCTCCTCAGCCTGCCCCAAAATTTCTTCAATTCTCATGTGCTGTCAGCTCTTAACAGTAAATGTAGACTACTTATGAGAAGCCTGTGAGTTTTGCATTAAGCACGAAAGAGAAACAGAGAGAGAGAGAGAGAGAGAGAGAGAGAGAGAGAGAGAGAGAGAGAGAGAGACCTGGTCTTCCCATCAGGCCTTGCTAACAGATGGAAGCCATGGGAACCCCATTAGAATATACAAAAAAGTGACACTCCAGGAATATCATTATTAGCTAAATGATTCATAGTCAACAGAATGTAAGGAAATCACCTTATATTTTATAATTCCAACCACCTGAAAATTTCATTTATTGGTTTTAGCCAAATTTGGTTTCAGGATTTCATAGGCATAACTAACAAATTCTATCCCAAATAACCATTATCTATGACTTGATGTAAAAGAGATTCTTTGAAATAGGAGCATGCTGGCATATTCTTTTTTTGCTGGCATATTTCTTAATCCCAACACTCAGGAGGCTGAAGCAGGAGGACTGCAGAGAGTTCCAGGGTAGCTGGGGTTTCAGAGTAAGACCTTGTCTCAAACAAAACACTATAAAAGGAAGAGAAAAAAAAAGAAAAAATATATAATTCAAATTAATTAAAGGTGAATTTCAGTGAGGACCTTGTATTTTTTCTTTTCTTTAATTATAGCAAAATCATTGGTGATATTTTTATTGTCCATATTCATTTTGCAACTTAATTTTAGTGGAAAAACTATAAATTTAGTAGAAGATGTGATTTTGAGTTTGTTTTTTTTACACTAAATAATATTAAGTGGGCTTCTTGCTTGGGATCCTAAGCAACTGACTTTGGCAGGGGATTTCTATGGAAACAAGAGGTGAAAACCCAATGCTTTACAGTGTTCTGTGTTGCTCAGTGATGGTGTTTGGAAAATAAAAAAATATGTTGTGATTGCAATGCAGAATGTATATCTTGGAGTCATGTGTCAAAGCCCAGGTCCCCTATCTCATAATGCTATTTCTGGAGGTTTTGGAAACTTTAATAAATTAAAGGAATAAATTATTAGAGGCTGGTCCTTGGAAATATCTAGTCATCAGCTCCCTCCTCGTTCTTAACCCTCCTCCCACTGGCTGCCCTTAAAGAAGCTGTTCTGGTCAATCACATCCTCTGTTCCATGAGGTATTGCTATTAAGTGTATCTTTATGATGTTAAAATGATGTTTCATTATGGAGCTGGAACTGCATCCTAAGCCAGCAGTTTTATATTTATGGCACATAATGTTTCTCCCATTAAGTGGGGTATCTCATGGAAGCTGTATCCTGAGAGTTTATTCTCATTGCAATCATAGCATCCTAAGGTCTCTTCTACTCCAGATCATTCTAGGCTTGATTTCCCTCTTAGGATATGGTAATAGGCCTATCACACAGAGGTGGGCAGGGATGCACAGCCTGACTGGCAGTAATCATGAAAAACATGAAAATATTTGTACACACAAGAATATGAATGGATTAATACAACAAGCATCCTTTATGGTTCTTGTGACCACCTGGCCTGTCACAGCTGTCTGTAGAGCTCAGAGAGCAAATGGAAAGTGTCTTTAGTCAAACAAGAAAGTTGACACTTAGCTATGTACTTGATAGAGTTAGATGCTTTTAAAACGTTAAAGTGATTGAAGTTTTCTCTAAAATCTCATTGGCGTTAAAAATGATTACTCGTGTAAATTATTTTCTATGAATGAGGGTGGGAAGGGTAAATAGGGATGACTAACACAGGCTTCTTTTCTTACCGATTTCTATCTCAAAGTAAAATTTAAGATCTTTAGGTCTTCAGGGTTAATGAGTATTTATTTCTCTTTTCCTAATATCAAAATATGATCATTTTAGCACAATTAAAGCTGATGACAATCTCATCTACATAATTACAATGTATAGCTTTAGGAAAATATATTCAAAATAATGTGTGTATATGTGTCCATGTGGACGGTATGAATTTTCGTTTCCAGGTGGGAAGTATTAAAAGAAATTGAGATTTTTTTGAAGAGAGATTTTTTTTTCATTTCCCAAATCTTTCAATTGTCAGTCACATGTCTGTTTATGTATAAGATGAGTGACGTTTAGTCTTATGACCCTTCATGTCCTTGTCTGATGGTGCAATTTTTTACCTATTTGACAGTGTTGTGGAGTTCATGAGACTGGATTAAACTGATGAGACACAAGAACAGAATCAGAATATAATGTTTATAACTCCCCTAGACAATTGGTAGAGACAGGGAAATGGCGGGAATAGTTGACCATGCTTTGTATGTTAACTCATGTGCATATACAGACATGTTCACATGTATATACATGTAGGCAGTGAGGAGCATGCATACAAGTGGTTGAATTTGGCCACAAAATCAGTGAGTGCTAGTTTTGAATCTCTGAGTCCATTAGTTCATCATTTTTAGCCCATAGCCTTTGTTCTCCTGTGGAAAAACAAATGCTGAGCTCAGGGCCTGCACCACCACAAGGCCTCAGCGACCAGGACCTATTACTAGCAAGGTTGCTGTTATTGTTGAACCAAGAGCCTGAGGAAACTGTATCTCTGCCCTTCTTTCTTCCAATTTTAGTTCTCCAGGACACTGGTTTCCAGGACAACTTCAGCGTGAGGCTAAAGAAGCAAGCAATTGAGCATCTGCAATGCAAGAATCCAAAATTTTAAGAAATGTAGTGTAGAAGAGAAGTTATCGAGCCTTGTGTCAAGTGTAAAATGTAAGCATGAAAACAAGCAGCAGCACTTGATCTGAACTGAAAAGGCCAAAGAGTGATTAAAAGACTTAACCTAGATATTTCAGGTACATAATCTGATCTCTGTGTGGGCTGTGCCAAAACATGTCAGGCAGTTCCCAACTAGATGAGGCTTAAATATTTGTGTCTCTCTGAGAGAGTCCTAATCCTTAATTTTTTATACATCAGCTAACAAAGTTTTAAATTATCTACAAACATTCATTTTAATGCCATAAACATGGTCAGAAACACAAAGGTTAGCACTAAATGGTAGAGGTTTCATCTAAACCTACAGTTTTTTGATTCAAACATTTTCCTATTTTCATTATGTTTGAATGTTCAGGACTCTCAGCTTGTACTCATATATACAGGAGTGGATATGACCATGTATTTTAAAGATGTGTGCATACATGAGTGTGTGTGTATGTATGTGTGTGCATGTGTGTGTGTGTGTGTGTGTGTGTGTGTGTGTGTGTGTGTGCTTGAATCTCTTCTTTCCTACCTTTTCTGCTGTGTGATCTTGAATTACTTATTTAGCCCCATGGTCTACATCTGTAATACTATGATAAGGGCTCCATATCACAGGCTTTCACAAGGATTAAATTCAATCATGAGTGTCAAGTCCTTTCCACATAATATGTGTCAACAAATGATCCCTTCTAAGCCTTGGTAATGCTAAGTTCAAATATCATATCATGAGTAATTAAACTTTAACCTGAAGTTTCTATCACTGACATTCTGGAAGCATTGGGGTACGAAGGATAAATATATAGCAAAATTATTTATTATATAAGCTTCATTATTTTTATTTGCCCCCTAATAGGGGTTCAAGTTGTGGGCCAAATGAAGATTAGTATGGTATCCTGACATTGATTACTCAAATGTTATATTTTTATCATTTTGACAAAAATGATTTTTCAGATGTATCTGGTAACTTACCTTTAAAACTTTGACAAACATTTCTTTGAGACAAATCTATTCTATTCACACAAGCCCACAGGAAGAGCTAATCATTTGCTGTCATTTTCCTTAATGAAAAGAAATGAAAACGCAACCGCAACCCATCAAAGTTACCAGGAAAACGTGATTTTATGCATGAAAGGTTTTCAATTCCTTATGTCCTGAAGGTGATTTTGTAGTGACAACTGTTCTAGAAATATTTGCTTACTTTTCTGCTATGTTTAACTTTTCTAATCAAAATTATTACCTCTTATCACATTAGTATGCATGAAGAACCTGTTGATAAACCATTATAGCTTTCATTCATTTATTTATATAAAATCATCATGTCATTAGACACACATATTTCACATATGGATGTCATTCTGTTGGCACAACTTTATGCAACAAAATTTTAATATAAAATATTCAACTACTGCATTTTGAATAGCGTATTATGCCATACTTCAAGCAATGTTTCATTCATTTCTTTTTACACATATTAACTTCCTTAGTCTATCAGAACACTGAAATAAAATACAATGAACTGGATAGCTTTCACATAGCAGAAAATAACTTAGCATATTTTTCAAAGCAAGAATTTAAGCTCAAAACTTAGGACCACTCACTATAGGGAGACTTCTTGTTTCCTGATTCAGAGGCAGCAGCTTCCTCTTACATCTTCATGTGCTTCCTTTGCAAGGTCACTAACAGCACTCCTATGGCCCCCCTCCTCCACGAATGACTTACTGTCCAAATCCCCACTCTCTAATGCTATTCCAGTAGGTTTTGGGTGTGTGAAATTAAGAAGAATATGATACTTTGCAGCATTTGCTTTTTGTAGCCCTAGAATTTGTACAGATAATAACAGGCAACAATTATTACTTTCATTAAATTTTCAAAGATAAATTTTCATTGTGCCTACTGACATAATTAATAAATGCCAGAACATAATCTACAACCCAAGGGTTTGGGGTATCTTACGTTTAATTACATTTCTAAATATGCAGTATAAAACATTCCTTCATTCCTCTAATTTTATACACACATACATATACACACACAGGAACATGTAGACACACATACAAGCACACACATATCCAAACACACACACAAACACACATATATATGTATACACACACTGGCACATGCACACACACACACACACACACACACACACACACATACACATCGCCTATAACAGTGTCACCAATGAAAAACAAATTAAAAGGAGAAATGTTTATCTATCACACCAAAAAAGTCCTGAGATAAGAATAGACAGATGTCAGGTACCAAAGTTAAATCAGGAACAAATAAACCATTTAAACAACCCCATAACCCCTAAAGAAATAGAGGCAGTCATTAAAAGTCTCCCAAACAAAAAAAAAGCCAAGGACCAGATGGGCTGAATTCCATCCAAACTTCATAGAAGACCTAATACCAATACTCTCCAAACTATTCCACAAAATAGAAACAGAAGGAACACTACCCAATTCCTTTTATGAAGCCATAATTACACTTATACCTAAACTACATGAGACCCAGGAAAGAAAGAGAACTTCAGACCAATTACCCTTACGAATATTGATATCAAAATACTCAAAAAGATTCTTGCTAACTGAATCCAAGAACACATCAAAACTATCGTCCATCATGATTAAGTAGGCTTCATCCCAGGAATGCAGGGATGGTTCAATATACAGAAATCCATCAACGTAATCCACTATATAAAAAAACTCAAAGGAAAAAGAAAAAAACACATGGTCATATCATTAGATGCTGAGAAAATTTTGACAAAATTCAATACCCCTTCATAATAAAAGTCTTGGAAATATCAGGAATTCAAGGCCCATACCTAAACATAGTAAAATCAATATACAGCAAAGCAGTAGGCAACATCAAACTAAATGGAGAGAAACTTGAAGCAATCCCACCAAAATCGGGGACTAGACAAGGCCACTCTGTCCTCCTACCTATTCAATATAGTACTTGAAGTCCTAGGCAGAGCAATTAGACAAAAAAAAGAGGTGAAAGGGATACGAATTGGAAAGGAAGAAGTCAAAATATCACTATTCACAAATGATATGATAGTATACTTAAGTGACCCCAAAAGTTCCAACAGAGAACTACTAAGCCTGATAAACAACTTCAGCAAAGTGTCTGGATAGAAAATTAACTCAAACAAATCTCAGACTTCCTCTACTCAAAGGATAAACAGGCTGAGAAAGAAATTGGTGAAATGACACCCTTCACAATAGTCACAAATAATATAAAATACCTTGGTATGACTCTAACGAAGCAAGTGAAAGACCTATACGACAAGAACTTCAAGTCTCCAAAGAAAGAAATTGAAGATCTCAGAAGATGGAAAGATCTCCCATGCTTATGGATTAGCAGGATTAATATTATAAAAAAAAGCCATCTTGCCAAAAGCAGGCTACAGATTAAAGGTAATCCCCATCAAAATCCCAAGTCAATCCTTCACAGAGTTAGAAAGAGCAATTTGCAAATTGGTTTAGAATAACAAAAACCCAAGATAACAAAAACTATACTATTTGAAAGAACTTCTGGGGGAATCACCATCCTTAACAGCAAGCTCTATTTCAGAGCAATAGTGATAAAAACTGTATGATATTGGTACAGAGACAGGCAGGTAGATCAATGGAATAGAATTGAAGACCCAGAAATGATTCCACACAACTATGGTCACTTGATCTTTGACAAAGGAGCTAAAATCATCCAGTGGAAAAAAAGACAGCATTTTCAACAAATGGTGTTTGTTCAACTGGAGGTCAGCATGTAGAAGAATGCAAATAGATCCATTCTTATTGCCCTGTACAAAGCTTAAGTCCAAGTGGATCTTGGACCTCCACATAAAACTAGATACACTCAAACTAATAGAAAAGAAAGTGAGGAAGAGCCTCAAACACATGGGCATGAGAGAAAATTTCCTGAAGAAAGCACCAATGGCTTATGCTCTAAGATCAAGAATCGACAAATGGGACCTCATAAAATTGCAAAGCTTCTGTAAGACAAAGGACATTGTCATTAGGACAAAACGGCAACCAATAGATTGGGAAAAGATCCTTCAATCCTATATCCGATTGAAGGCTAAAATCTAATGTATACAAAGAACTCAAAAAGTAATACTCCAGAGAATCAAATAACCCTTTTTAAAAATGGGGTACAGAGCTAAACAAAGAATTCTCATCTGAGGATTATTGAATGACTGAGAAGTACCAAAGAAGTGTTCAATATCCTTAGTCATCAGGGAAATGCAAATCAAAACAACCCTAAGATTCTACCTCACACCAGTCAGAATGGCTAAGAAAAAAGCAAGGGTGACAGCAGATGCTGGCAAGAATGTGGAGAAAGGGGAACACTCCACCATTTTGGTGGGATTGCAGACTTTTACAACCATTCTGGAGACCAATCTGGCAGTTCCTCAGAAAATTGGACATATTACTACCTGAGAATCCAACTATACCACTCCCGGGCATATACCCAAAAGATGCTCCAACATATAACAAGGACACATGCTCTACTATATTCAAGGCAGCCTTATTTATAATAACCTAAGCTGGAAAGAACCCAGATGTCCTTCAATAGAGGAATGGATGGAGAAAATGTGGTACATCTACACAATGGAATATTACTCAGTTATGGAAAACAATGACTTCATGAAATTCGTAGGCAAATGGATGGACCTAGAAAACAATCATCCTGTGTGAGGTAACCCAATAACAAAAATATCACACATGGTATGCAGTCACCGACATGCAGATATTAGCCCAAAAGTTTGGAATAACCAAGATACAATTCACAAACCCACATGAGCTCAAGTAGACGAAAGACTGAAGTGTCAATGCTTCAGACTTTCTTAGAAGAGGCAACAAAAATACTCACTGGAGGAAATATGAAGACAAAGTGTGGAGCAGAGACTGAAGGGTCACCCAGAGACTGCCACACATGGGGATGCATTCCATATACAGCCACCAAACCCAGACAATATTGTGGATGCCAAGAAGTGTGTGGTGACAGGAGCTTGATGTAGCTCTGCCAGAGCCTTATAAATACAGAGGTGGATGCTCTCAGCCAACCATTGAACCGAAAATAGGGTCCCCAGTAGTGGAGTTAGAGAAAGGACTGAAGTAGCTGAAGGGTTTTACAACCCTATGAGAATACAGTATCAAACAACCATACCCCATCCCCTGAGCTCCTAGGTATGAAACGACCATCCCAAGAAAACACAGAAATAGACAAATGGCTCCATCTATATATGTAGCAGAGAATAGCCTTGTTGGGCATCAGTGGGAGGAGGGGCCCTTTATCCTGTCGAGACTCAATGTCCCAGTGTAGGAGAATGTCAGTGCAGGAAGGTGGGAGGGAGTAGGAGGATGAGGGAGCACCCTCATAGAAGCATTGGCTGTGGGTGGGACAGCAGTTTCTTGAGGGGAAACTGGGAAATGGGACAACATTTAAAATGTAAATTAAAAATGCAGCTAAAAATAAATAAATAAAATTTAAAAAAGAAACATACAAACAGACAAGGAAGAGTACTGTCTGTTCTACCAGAGGTCTTGAGTTCAAGTCCTAGAAACCACATGGTAGCTCAGAACCATTTCTTGTAGGATCTATCCAATGGCCTCTCTTGGAGTATCTGAAGACAGTTACAGTGTACTCGTATCCGTAAAACAAATATTTATAAAAAAGAATATGGATTACCTGCTTAATTAGAGGTTGGTTGTCATGAAGAGTCTACCTTTTTGGCCATGCCATGCTCTAGAATGACTATGTTCTTTGGACTGCTCCCACACATAGGCCATTGATGACGAGTGGGCAAGAAAGAACAGTTTGCTTCACAGGAAGCACAGCTAATCCTTAGAAAATTAGGGACCGAAATGACTGCTAGCAACATGGCCACGATTTGGGTCACACTAAAAGCTTAAAGGCAATCATCAGTGAGATGCTCTACTCTTTCTGTTGGCACATTTTAAAGTGATACAATGCAATTCCAAAACTAATGAAACAATATAACAATCCAAAATTTTTATTGTTATTTATTCATGCCGCAAATCAGATGCAGCGGACAACCGAGACCATGTGGTATTGGTATTTCACTCCAGCATTGTGGATATCTGAGCCTTGAGTCAATCCAAATATTTACATAGCATCAGATGATGCGGAATAGTTTCCTTCCTTCCTTCCTTCCTTCCTTCCTTCCTTCCTTCCTTCTTTCCTTCCTCCCTTTCCTCCTTCATTCCTTTCTTTCTTTCTCTTTTTATTTTTTCATGTTTGTTTGCTTGAAAAGGATTGAAGGATGCTAAAAAGCAAAGAAAGTTCTACTTATTGTCCTTGTTCAATATCTCTTATATCCTTAATTGGTATTTTCCTAAAGGGCCATCAACTTGCAGGCATCTTCCATTGTTTCTGTCCTACCTAATGCATTGGAAGTAGATATATTCACCAATGTGAACTACATGATTTCTAATCTACTAATAGACTTATTTGTTTTGGAATTTCATGTATTAAATTTACTTATATAGTGTAAAAACACAAGAAGCAGGCTTGAATTTGGGCTGAGGTAAATCTAGATTATAGGAATCAATTGCGAATTGTCACACTTCTCAGTTCTTTGCTCCACTTATGATTTCCTTTTATCATCGCTGTCGTCGTCGTCGTTGTCATCATTGTCGTCGTCGTCATCATCATCATCATCATCATCATCATCATCATCATCATCACCATCACCATCATCATGGTCCTGAAAAGAGAGTTAAAGAACAGAATTGATATTTCTTCTATACTGCACATAAAAATGCTGATGCCTGAAGATGATAAATAGGATGCTCAAGAATTAAAATATGGTTGGATATAGTTGCATATGCCTTTCATCCCAGCATTCAGGGGATCGCTGTAGAGTCTGGGCCAGTTTGGTCTACATATCAAGTTCCAGGCAAGCCTAGGATACATAGTGAGGCCCTGGGTAAAAACAAACAAACAAAAAAAACCTAAATAAATAAGGCAAAAAATATAAAGACTAAAATAAGAAAAGAGTAGGAATATTGGAAATGCAGAGAGATTGCGACTTTAATGAATAATTCTTTTTTACCTATGTCTGCTGTGTGTCTTTGTGTATATGTTCATGTGTTCAAGGTCCCTTTGAGCTAGAATAATAAATAGTTATTAGCCATCAAAAGTGGGTGCTGGGAACAGAACTCAGGTTCTTTTCAAGAGAAGAAGGTCCTCTTAGCCTCAAGGCAATCTCTACTGTCCCCATGTTGGGTTTTAATGTTTCTGCACAATGCTGCTATTAGTCATGAGAGTCTCACAGGAGACTCTAGCCTGCTGTGATGCAAGTTCTGATCCTACCATAGGGTGGAGACACATAATTCCCAATGATCTGTAATGTTATGAAATGATAGCTGAATTCCCCTTAGGAATGTGTCCTCAGCTAACTATCACCACGTCTACCTACTTAGAAAGTTCTTCACCCACTGACTGCTCAGTAGGAAAGTAAAAGTACACCACAATTTGCATGAAAAATGTAACAACTGTCTGGATATGAATCTATTAGTTTTCAGGGCTGGATGCATAGATCTCTGATTAAGAGCACTGCTATTCTTCCAGTGGTCCTGGATTCAAATTGTTGTACCTACCTATGCGGCAGCTTATCTAGGGGTTCTATACTTTCTTCTGGCCTCCTTAGGCATTGAAGGATCATTCACAAACATTCAGGCAACACACCCATGCACATGAAAATAAAATTTAAAAAATGTTCTGAAAATATATTCTATTAGTTTCTAATATAATGTATGGTTATAAACTATATTTTATTTAATTACACCACTGTACACTAAATTTTATAAGCTGTGATACTCTTGTTTAAAACAAAATTCTGTATAATAGAATCCTTCTGATAGTATTTGACCTGGAAACACTGGGAAACAGTTCTGTGTGCCTGCCCCGCATCCCTGACACACACTTTTCTGTCTTAAGACATTTATGAGTCACTATGGAAAAAGAACTTGGGTCTAATTCAATATTTTTGGTAGTTAAACAATATCAGAAATGCCAAACTACTGAACCTCAACTCAGCATAAACCATACCTTGAACACTGAGTAGGCTAATGGCCTGCTTCACTCATTTCTCCACCAGATTGCCCCTTTAACTTTAACTTCTCACTCATTTATAAAGCAACATTTCTTCTAGGTGAGCAACCCTTCAAGGGCAGGTAGGGAGGGAGGCCTCATCTGTTAAGGTGACATAGTTAATCGCCTTTGACCATATTCATTTGAGGCTGAAGTGAAGCCTTCCTAGACAAGAACTGATACCCGAATATTATAGTGCGATAAACATCTAGTTCCATAAAGGCTGAGATTTTGGCTAGGAATGCTGTAATCTGTCTCAAAATAAGTTACCTGACACCCAGAATGGGTAACATCTAGTCAAACATTGATGCAGACTTCCGGGGCATTTATAAATAAAAATAATGTGCCACAGAGAGTCGTTAGGGTAGTATAAACTAGGAAATGTAGGAGGAATGAAGGCATATATGAATCTTGGAGACATTGGTTTGATTTAAATATTAAATGACGTAGCTACCAATTGTTTGTACTTCTGTAACTCTCATGTTCGCGGAGAGGAAATCCCGATAGATCTTTCCTGTAGCTTTCATGTTTGTGGGACGAAGATCTCAACAGATGACCCCTTCCAGCCCAGAAGTGAATGCGTAGAACTATGAGTGTCTTGCAAAGCATTTTATGTTCGAAGTAGGGTTCCACTGGGCAGTCTGGCTATGCTTAAACATCCAACCTTTCCACTCTACGTTCCCCAGCGCTGGGTTACAAATGTGTATCCATGCAACATGGTAACAAACACTAGGGTGGAGTACAGAGCATAGACTCTGACCAGTTGAAGAGTTAATCTAACGCTTCCTGGAGGATATGGGATGGAAGCTGAAGTAGGAATAATAGTCAGGGATAGTCAATGAATAACAGTCTAGAGTGACTGTGGGGCACTTTGCCTGTGGCCATGCAAACAAACTAACTGAAATAGAATAGCTTTTGAGAATTTCAAGAAGTAAAAAATTGATGAGACATGAGCCTGGGATATAAAATAGAGATAGGACTGATAAAAGTTGGCTTATCACATTCGAATGTTTAGATCTTATGTTGGAAAGAAGAGATTATGTTAAGTGTTAAGAATGAACAGAATGGCTGTCAGTGAACTACACACGCCCTAAAGCACATCGCCGAACAGTGATCGTTGATCTCCTGGGAAAGGCTTGGAATTATTAAGAAGCTTGGGATAAATAAAAATAATTTTCTTTTACTTTTAACAACTGAATTCCAGGAAGTAGAGGATTACGACTTTTCTAAATGATGAAATTGGTAAGTATGGTTAAAATCAGGATCTCAAAATCCCCAGTCTAGGATTATCCCCAGGTAAATGAATTCTTTCTCGGGATTAAACCCAGTCTTATATAACTGTTGTCTACTTAGACTCAAGACAAAATCATAACTCTGTTTTGAAATGATGCTTTGGTTGGCTGAAAAGTATTGTTTTTCTTTTTAAATAGGGTTCCACTGTGTAGTCTAAAAGAAACAAGAAGCACTCAAGCCACTTACTCTACTATGTCAGTTATATGTAGCTTCCATTCTTCTGCTTTAGATCCTTACAATGGAGGTAAATCTAGACCTACATATGTCTACATAAAGAATGCAAAAATAATATGTGATACACGTGTGAAACCAAATACTATCTCTAGTGTTGTCCAGCACTGTGGGGTGACTATCGGCCACACTATCATAGTATCTGTTTCATGAATAGTCAAAAGAAAGAGCTCAGAGACTGTATACAAATGATAGTGATCAATGTTAGCTTTCCTTCCTTGACCAGTGTATTCTGTGTATACGTTGAGACATTAGACTGGACTCCACTGTATATTTTATATTATTTCCACATAAAAATCAAAATTAAATCGAACTAGCATACAAAACGGCAGAATAAATAATGCTCATAGCTTTATTTCAATATTTCCCAATCTGGTCTAGGGCCAACTGAAATTACATAAAATAGTTTTAGCTCATCGGTAAAACTGTGGTCAAGCCATTGTATTGCATCTCAGCTCTTCTTAATGTCTTAATGCTACCTTAGTTAGATTTAGTGATTACTTTTCCTCAGTCATTTGTGTGGTGTTGAGCTTTGCCTGTAGATCTCAATCATGAATATAGAAAGACATAGCAACGCAAAGGGCAACTCTTCCCGCTCCCTGTGACTTCGGAACATCCAAGAAGTTCATTGTTCATGCTGATGATCAGTTCCTTTTGGACTTGATCCAGTTGCTGACATATGAATTGATGATGGTTTGTCATAAATAAGCTGTGTTCCAAGGCATGCCAACACTTCAGTAGACGTCCCAAATAGCGGAGTCTGAGTTGAGACTCTCAGCACTGAGGTTCAAGGTTCTTCTATCAGCTTAGCACTCTCCTTGAGTATTCTCATTCACCCTTAAAAGTTGTAGCTTCCCCACATAGTTCCTGTGCCTTTATTTCTTATAATGTGTTGTGACATCTGTGCGTGCTCTTTCTACTTCAATTAATGAGTGCAGGATTTCATTGTTTGTTTTTGTGGACAAGTTCTCCTTATGTATCCAAGGCTGGCCTTGAGTTTCTGGTCTTCTTGCATTGACTTTATAAGTGCTAAAATTATAATAATGTAGCACCATGACTAGTTGATTTTTAAATATTTTTTCTTAGCTAAATTTCAGCCTTTTCTCTCGTTTTATCTCTAAACCTTTGAGAGCAGAGTTACTATGTCAATCAGAATTTATGCTTAATTTGTTTATGATTTAACACTGTTATAAGTATATCTAGGTTCAAAGAAAGTCTTAACTATTTAGTAAGCAAACTAATGAAACTACTTAACAGTAATTCTTAGGTTTCTAAATCATGTACTTTCAAAGAGAGGGACACAAAAGTACTAATTATTTATACATTTAATTTATACTCATAAGAATCATGAAAAGCTATTGTTTTCTCTATTTAGCATATGAAATAAAAATGAAGATGAAAATTAGGTAAATTTCCCAAGGTAGATTATATAGAGATAGAACTAACTGTGATCAGACTGTGATGTCTATCTATAGTGTTTAAAATAGTAGCAAAACACTGGAAGTGAGAGGCATGTTCTACTGCAGTAGAGAAATGGTTAAAGTGTAATTTTTCCAGAATAGTGGAAATAAGATGAAAATAAGATTCTAGGTATTAATGGCCTTAAAATAGAGCCATGATATGATATAGTATGATGTGACATAACACTTTATACAGATATGTTGATTTCATGATCCTGGTTTGTAAAACACAATTTATATATATATATATATATATATATATATATATGCATAGAATTATATTTATATTGTTAAAAATAACAAGCAACCTTTACAGCACACTCTGGAGACAAATACCTTGAAGTAGAAAGGAAAGCAGGCTTTCATTAACATGTATAATTCTGACCAGTAAGTTTGTGAGTAATGCTTTTTCTTCCAATAATTTTGTAGTGAATTTGGAAGCTCGCTGTGTTCATACAATCATGTCAGTCATCTGCTTTCCATAATTCTTCCGCAATATGATCCTTAGCAAATGCTTCCACCAGAAGAAGCAGTCTGAGTTTAAAGAAGTTATTTCTAGAGAGCTCTGTTGTGAGAAGGTTTAAAACCTTCCAGGGTCCTAACACCCAGAACCTGCCCCATCTTCTCAAAACATTTAGAATGGCATGTGATCTCTCTCTCTTTCCACCCTCTCTATGCCAATTGGTCTCTTGGATTCTACTGCTAATCTGAATGGGTGGTTAACATACCTTCTAGTTACTGATTGTAATTGCTCTATGGAATGTTTGGATCAATAATCTCCTTAAAAAAAAGACACTTCCTATTGCCGTCTTCTCCATGATGCTATCATCTAAATTCATAGAAATGACAGATTCTAGATAGGAAATGGAGAGGAAAAGGGACAGCATTACTTGATAATTACCTTTATCTGGTCAAGTTCTACAAGAAAGAGTCTCCCTGGGGTGAGATAGAAGTCAGGTTATGACACCAATATTGGACAGATGAGGTTATATATTTAGATAATTTTATGTGTTCCTGTCCTGTACACAAGGATACCGGGAACAATATAGGCTCATATGATGTGCAATATGATCAGGAGGGAAGTTCAGCAGCTGGTTTATGTCAAAAGGATGAGATAACCTCTAGTTCTCATAAGAACATGTTTGGCCTCATTGATAATTCCATGGGTTGACTAGGAACTTAAACACCAAGACTACTCTTAGTCCTTTAAAAATGGCATCATTTGCCTCAGAGATCTTAAGCATTAGAACAGAGCAGGGAGGAAAATCTATAGTTAGGCCATACAAGCCCTTTCAATTTCACCAGAGAGCAAGGCAGTACATGATATTGACCCTTAATTATAGGCCATGTACAACACATGGTCAAGGATGAACCTAGTCTGACTCTTAAAGGGGTTTTCGGGGTGTCACACTGTCTTAGCTACTACTCTATTTCTGTGAACAGAAACCATGACCAAGTCAACTTTGCAAATACATAAAATAGCCAAGAAAAATAAAGTTAAAAAATGCATGGATAGGAAGTAAATCTATAAACTCAAAAAAAAAAAAAAAAGAAAAAAGAAAAAGAAAAGAAAAAAGAAACATTTAATTGAGAAGCTTGCTCATAGTTTCAGAATAGTAGTTCTTTATCCTCATGATGGGGACCTGGTGGCATGCAGGCACGCTGCTGGAACAGAATCTAAGAGTTTATATGCTGATCCCCAGGGATCAGGGGAGAAGGACTGAAACTTGACTTGGTGTGGGCTATTGAAACTTAAAAGCCCACCCCACAGTGACATCCCTCCTCAACAAGGTGACACCTCCTAATCTTTCCCAAACAGTTCCATTAAGGAGGAACCAAGCACTGAAACATATAAGCCTATGGGGATTGATTTCATCAAAATACCACAGGCTTCCATTGCTGAATTCTGTTCCTGTTCTAAAAAACAAAGGAGCTTATTTGTTCCCTCTCAGTCAGTGTTGACTTCCTAAAGTCATTTCAATATGTGCTAGCAAAAAAGCCCCATTTTCTTACCTCCATGCATTTCTCTTGACTCCACACTACATAATTAATGTCTGTTCTTGAGTTAGGACTTGGGCATTTTAAACTGTGACATTCGTTATAAAAGGAAAAAGAACAACCATTTTATGCCATCTAACATTTTAATAACTGGGCTTAAGTGATTATACTGTGACACCCGTAAGAACATAAACATGGGCATTACAATTAATCTACAGCTGGACCGAGAGACAAACAACTGCACAGGGAACTGACGTGCAAATGTGCAAAGAGGCATATTGTAATAAAAGGACCAGACAGGAACATGTGGATTTAACTACCCAGGCACTGGCGGAAAAGCCTACTGACAGTGATAAACAAACATATCATAAAAGTTGGTTACTAATGAAAACAACCAAGTTAGAGGGACATAAATCAAGCAAATGACCAGCGAAGCACTTTTGAAGGACATTACATAGAGATCTGTTAAGAGAAATGGGCGTTTAGTCACTCTTGGGTGGCAATACTTGCTTTGAGGTAGAAAGAGTCATTTTCTACCACCTTGCAGCTATGGTGATGACCTCTGACTAGCTAAATCTCCCTAGCATTCTACTAACTGCTTCAAGAGCAAGAGTAATGATACCTTTCTCGTAGCTTTGCTGGGAAAAGGGTCTACATGAAAATACCTAGGAGACCCTGAGTATATAATTGGTAATACAGCACATTAGTGCCTTCTTCCCGTCTCACTGTTAAAAAGTACTCTGGGAGATTATCATCCCAGATAATTCTTAATCAATTATTCATAGTAATCATCTACTAGCCAAATTAAAATATCCATAGCCATCGCCAGGTAAACTCACTAAAATGTAATTCAAATGGCTCCAACTTTGTGGATTCCAAATGCGCATCCTTCGGTAATGGCGCCTGTAAACCCATCTGTTGAACAACTACTTCAAATTTCTAGGTTCATGTCGGGAAATTCTTCACTTGTGTTTTCATTCCGAATACCCATGTTTCCCAATTGTCTCTTCCATATGCCAAGGATACTAAAAAAATGAGCACAATTTATACTACTGTTTTTGTGATCGGAAGTACCAGAGTCATACTCACATTACAGATAAGCGGCTTGTCAGACAAGCACAGTGTGGAGTGCTAGAGAAAGGTACAGAATGGCTTATGTAGGGATACCACAGATTCTACAGAAAGTGGCCATGATCCTGTGGAGGCTGTAATAGGATCCCTGCCTGACCCTTGCAAGGAGTGTGCTCCCAGCAAAAATTATTCCCTAACTACCTCCTGGAACAGATTTGATTTGTTTATTAAGAACAGCTGTTCTGATTTCAATATCCTTCAGGAATACAAGACTAAAAACATGACTGAATTTAATTTTATTTTTTAAATTTCATATGCATGGAACCTCTCTCAAAATTGAGACAGTGCCCTGTACAAATTGAGGCTGAAATGAGACTCTGAAGACTGCACAGGTAAAATGAAAGTTGACAGTAACGCCTGTGATGGCTGACCTGACACTTGTGTATATTACATCTAACTAAGGATTATGCCCAATAAAGACCCCATGGTAGTGGCAATCCTTCCTCTGGTCCACATAAAAGTCGTTATGAATGATAAACTAGTGTGTGCAAAAACCAGCAATTGCAGCTTTCTCTTCCCCCACTCCTGATGTTTCTAGTCTGAACTTGCTTATTTATAAACTCCTCCTCGCTATGTGTGCACAGCCCACCCAACCCACACAAATTTTCTGTGTACATGTGTCTATTGTTTCTCTAGTGTCTGAATTTTCTTCATTCTTTCATCATCATGAGGAAGGATTCCAGGACCAAGACATGCAAGGTAAACAGTCTACTACTGAGTCACAGTCCAGCCAATTATTATATGATGATGATGATGATGATGATATACTGAAAACTTTTAAAAAGTATTAATTTATTAACTTTACATATTAGTGCCCTCTTTTCCCAGTACCCTCTCATGCAAATCCTTCCCCCATTCCTCCATCCCCTTCTCCTTCTAGAAGGGGGAGCCCCCATTTGGGTATCCTCCTTTTTATCTCGTCACCCCCACACATGAAGTCACTGAATGGCTAGGCACATCCCCTCCCACTGAGGACAGAGAAGGCAGAGGACAGTTAGGGAAACAGGATCCATAGGCTGGCAAGCAACAGATTCAAGGACAGCCCCTACTCTAGTTGTTTGAGGACCCACATGAAGGTTATGTCCACAGCGTAGCAGAGTATTATTAAAAGTGTCTGGGATTGATTCTTGTCCATGGGATGGATCTCAATCTGGGTCACTCATTTCTTGGCCATGTCTTCTGTTTCTGCCCTGTCTTTGTCCCTGCATATTTTGTAGGCAGTACACATTGTGGGGAAAAGGTAATGCAAGTGGGTTGCTCTGTTTATCCCACCATTGGAGTGCTGCCTGGCTACAGGGAGTGGCCACTTCAGTATCTGTATCCCCCACTGTTGGACTCTCAGCTAGACCTGGTGACTTCTTCCATCCCAGGTCTCAGGAATGTCCTAGAGACCCACCCACCCACCCACCTCTGACTCCCATTATCTCTCCCTGCTCTCTTTACACCTGATCCACCACGGCCTCACTCTCCTCCCTATCCCCTTTCCCACACAGTTCCCTTCCTCCACTCACCTCTGATACCTATTTTCTTTCCCCATCCTGAGAAAGATTCAACTATTCTTCCTCGGGCACAGACTTCTTTGGGTCTGTACATTATTGTGTGGTTATATTTAATTTATGGCTTATAAGTATCTACTCACAAGTGACTATGAACCATAAATGTCCATTTTTGTCTCACTCAGGACGATATTTTCTAATTCCATCCATTTGCCTGTAAAATTCATCATATCCTGTTTTTAACAGCTGATTGATATTCCATTGTATAAATGAAGCACATTTTCTTTACTCATTCTTTAGTTGGAAGATATCTAGGTTGTTTCTAGATATTCTAGGTTTCTGAATAAACATGTTATAAATATAGTTGAACAAGTGCCCTTCTGTGATGGGTTTATGCTCAGGAGTGGAATAGTTGGGTCTTGAGGTAGAACTGTTTCCAATTTTCTGAGAAAACACCAAGTTGGTTTCTGGAGTGGTTATAAAAGTTTGTACCCCAACTAGCAATGCAGAAATGTTCACCTTGCTGTACATCTTCACCAGCATGTGCTGTCCATTGAGTTTTTTATATTAGCCATCCTGTGGTGGGTGCAATGGATTCTCAGAGTCATTTTGATTGGCATTTCCCTGATAACTAAGTATGTTGAACATTTTTAGTGCTTCTTGGCCATTAGAGAATACTCTATTTAGCTCTGTACCTCATTTTTTTCTTTTTTCTTTTTTTTCGGAGCTGGGGACCGAACCCAGGGCCTTGCGCTTGCTAGGCAAGTGCTCTACCACTGAGCTAAATCCCCAACCCCTGCACCCCATTTTTAATTGGGTTATTTTGGTTATTGGTGTTTAACTTCTTCAGTTCTTTATATATTTTGGATATAGCCCTATGTCATATGTAGCATTGGTGGAGATCCTTTTCCAATCTGTAGGCTGTCATGTTTCTCCTACTGATGGTGTCCTTTGACTTACAGAAACTTTTCAGTTTAAGGTCCCATTCATTAATTGTCAATCATAGTGCCTGAGCCATTAGTGTTCTGCTCAGGAAGTTGCCTCTTGTACCAATCAATTCAAGGTTATTGCCTACTTCCTCTTCAATTAGAGTTAGTATATTTGGCTTTACATTGAGGTCTTTGTTCTGCTTGACTGCAGATTTGTGCATGGTGATAGATACGTATCTCTTTGTATTCTGCATTCAGACATCCACTTAGAGCAGCACCATTTTTTGAAGATATTTTCCATTGTATTGATTTGGCTTATTTGTCAAAAATAGAATATGTGTGGGTGTGTAGGTTTATCTCTGGGTTTTTCATTGAATTCCATTGATTAACTTGTTTGTTTCTACATAAATACCAGGATGTTTTCACTATTGTATTACAATACACCTTGGCATCATGGATAGTTATACCCCCCAGAAGTTCTTCTATTGTTCAAGATTCTTTTAGCTCTTTTGGATGTTTTGTTTCGCCATTTGAAGTTGAGGGTTGTCTCTTCAAGATCTGTAAAGAATTGTGTTAGAATTTTGATGGAAATTGCATTGAATCTGGCCATTTTCAGTATGTTAATCCTACCAATCCATGAACATGGGAGATCTTTCCATCTTCAATTTCTTTCTTTGATGAGTTGAAATTTTGTCCTACAGGTCTTTTACTTGCTTGGTTAGAGTTCTACCAAGATGTTTTAAATTACTTGTGGCTATTGTTAATGGTATTGCTTCTCTAATTGCTTTCTTAGCCCATTTATCATTTGTACAAAGGAAGACTACTGATCAGTTTGTGTTCATTTTATATACAGCTATTTTACTGAAGGTGTTTCTCAGCCACAGGAGTTCTCGGGTAGAATTTTTGGGGTCACTTCCGTACAGATTCCTATTACCTTGGAATAATGATACTTTAACACTTCCTCCATTTCAATTTGTATCCATTGTCCTCCTTTTATTGTCCTATTACTCTTATTAGAACTTCAATTACTATTCTGAAGAGAAAGGGAGAGGGTAGGCAGCCTTCTCTTGTCCCTGATTTTAGTGGAATTTAAGTTTTTCTCAATTTAATTTGATGTTGGCTCTTGGCTTACTGTATTCTGCTCTTTATTATGCTTAGGTATGTGCCTTAGACCCTGCTGTCTCCGGGACTTTTAAAATGATGAGGGTTGGATTCTGTCAGAGTCGTTTTCAGTGTGTAATGAGATAATCATGTGAGATTTTTCATTTCAGTTTAAATGGTGGATTGCAATGACTGATTTTTTTCATATGTCGAACCATCCCTGACTCCATCGGACGAAGCCTACTTGACCATGGTGGAGGATGTCTTTGATATGTTCTTGGATTTAGTTTTGAGTATTTCATTGAGCATTTTTGCATCAATATTTGTAAAGGAAATTGGTCTGACTGAAATTGCGTTTCTTTTTTAAGTCTTCGTGTGGTTTAGGTATCAGGGAAAATGTGGTCTCTTAAAATGTGTTTGGCAATGTTCCTTTTGTTACTGTTTTGTGAACTAGTTTAAGGAATATGGGTATTAACTATTCTTTGAAAGTCTAGTAGAATTCTGCCCTGGGCTTTTTTGGAGGGAAGGGGATTTTAATGACTGCTTCTATTTCCTTAGGGGTTTTAGAAGCATTTAGGTAGTTTACCGGCTCTTGATTGAATTTTGGTAATTGGTACCTGCCTAGAAAAACATACACTTCATTTAGATTTTCTCATTTTGTGGAGTACATGCCTTTGAAGTAAGACCTAATGATGACTTGAATTTCCTCAGCATCTATTGTAATATCTATAGTTCATTTCTGATTTTGTTAATTTGGTACTGTCTCACTGCCTTTTAGTTTGACTCAGACTTAGACTATCTTGTTGATTTTCTCAAATTACCAGCTCTGGGTTTTGTTGTTTCTTTGTAATTTTCTCATTGTTTCTAATTGATTGATTTCATGCCTGAGATTGACTATTTTTTTGCTGTCTATTCATGTTAAGTGTGTTGGCTACTTTTTTATACTTTCAGGTATACTTTTAATTCATTAGCATTAGAACTCTTCAATTTCTTTATGAAGGCACTTAGTGTTATGAATGTTCCACTTAGCTCTGCTTTTATAGTGTCCCATAAGTCTTGGTACATTGTGGCTTCATCTTTTCACTGAATTCTAGAAAGTCATAATTTCTCTGATTTTTCCCTGACCCAGTGACCACTGAGTAGAGTTGCTCAGTTTCCAGGAGTATATAGGCTGTCTGTTGCTTTGGTTATTTTTGGAGTCAAGATGCAATCCCTGGTGGTCTGATAAGATGCAAACAATTATTTCAATCTTCTTGTATTTTTGAGGCTTGCTTTGTAATTTATTATATGATCAATTTCAGAGTATGTTTCTTGAGGTGCTTAGAAGAAGGTATATTTTTTCATGTTTGGGTGAAATGCTCTATAGACATCTATTAGGTGCATTAAAATCATAACTTCCATTTCTTTCTTTATTTCTATGTTTAGTGTCTGGTTTGAAAACCTGTCTAATGGTGAGAGTAGGGTGGTGAAATCTCCCACTATTAATGTATTGGGTCTGAAGTGTGATTTAAGCTTTAGGACTGTTCCTTTAATGAATGTGGGTGCCCTTGAATTTGGAGCACAGATGTTCAGAATTGAGATATTGTTGATTTTTTTGAGGAATATATAGCAGTCTTCCTTGTCTCTTTTGATTACTCTTTGTAGAAAGTCTGTTTTTTTAGATATTAGAATGGCTACTCCAGCTTGTTTCTTGGGTCACTTTGCTTGGCAATCCTTTTCTATCCCTTTACTCTAAGGTCATGTCTATCTATGTTGATGAGATATGCTTCTTTTATACAACAGAATGATAGATTCTGTTTATGTATTTATGCTAGCCTGTGTCTTTTCATTGGGTCATAGAGTCCATTGATGCTGAGGGTTGAAAGATATTAATGACCAATGATCATTAATTCCTGTTATTTTGATGTTGGTAGTGATGGGGCAAGTGAGTCTGTGTGTGTTTCCATTCTATTGTTTTTAATGATGTAAAATTGTTTATTTTGTGTGTGTGTGTGTGTGTGTGTGTGTGTGTGTGTGTGTGTTCAACCTTATCGAGTTAGAGTTTTCTCTTCTTTTCTCCTTCTATTATCTTCTGTAGGGCTGGATTAATGGAAAATAATGTTTAAATTTGCTTTTGTCAAGGGATATCTTGCTTTCTCATCTATGGTGTCTTAGTTAAGGTTTTATTGCTATGCACAGACACCATGATCATTGCAAGTTTTATAAAGGACAACATTTAATTGGGGCTGACTTACAGGTTCAGAGGTTCAGTCCATTGTCATCAAGGCAGCAACATGGCAGCATCCAGGCAGGTATGGTGCAATGGAGCTGAGTTCTACATCTTCACCAGGAGGAAGCCAAGGACAGATTGAATATTCCCAGGCAGCTAGGAGTAAGGTCTCCAAGGCCACCCCCACAGTGAAACACTTCCCCCAACAAGGCCACACCTTCTAATAGTGCCACTCCCTAGCATATGCAAACCATCACATATGGTAATTGAAAGTTTTCCTGGGTATAGTAGTCTGAGCTGACATCTGTGGTCTCTTATGGTCTGCAAACAACTGTTCAGGCTCTTCTAGCTCTTAAAATCTCTTTTGAGATGTCAGGTGTTTTCTGATAGGTCTGCTTGGCTTTTTTCCTTGCAGCTTTTAATATTCTTTTCATGTTCTGTACTTTTAGTATTTTGATTATTATGTTGCTGTGGGATTTTTCTATTCTGATCTAATCTGCTTGTTTTTACATAAGCTTCTTATACATTTATAGATATCTCTTTCTTTAGGATAGGGAAATTTTCTGTGTCTTTAGGTTAGGGAACTCTTCTGTGATTTTGCTGAAGGTGTTTGCTGGGCCTTTGGGCTGGGAATATTCTCCTATTACTATGATTTTTAGGTTTGATAATTTAATAGTGTCTCAAATTTCCTGGGTGTTTTGTGTCATGAAGTTTTTAGATTTTGCATTTCTTTGACTAATGTTTAGTTTTTTTCTCTCACATCTTCCATGCCTGCGATTCTCTCTTATAACTCTTGTATTCTGTTGGTGAACCTTGTGTCTGTAGTTCCTCTTTTCTTTCCTAGGTTTTCCAGATCCAGCATTGATTCTGTTTGTGTTTTCTTTATTGCTTCTTTTTTTTATTTTTAGTCCCGGATAGTTTTATTCATATCCTTTTGATTTTATTTTCCTGCATTTCTCTATATTTATTTGTTTCCTCTCTTAATGCTTCTACCTGTTTGAATGTATTTCCTGGTATTTCTTTAAGGGATTTATTCTGTCTTTAAGGGCATCTATTATCTTTATAAGATTAGATTTAAGATCATCTTTTTGTGCTTCTGTTTTAGTCCCCTGAAGGGGGATACTCAGGGCTTACCGTAGCAGAATATTACAGCTCTGGTGGTACCGTATTTCCCTGGCTCTTTTTGATTATGTCCTTTAGAGGTATGGTTTTCTCCTGTATTGACTGGATGATCCTGATGACAACAGGCCTTTCAGGAAGATAGGAGGAGCCATGCATCAGACAATGCTATTGGTGGAGCAATTTTCCAAGCTGGTAGTTCTTGGGATTTGCTCCACAGGAAAGCAAGATGCTCTTGAGGCACTGCAAACCTCCTCAGGCTGAAAATGCGAGCTCAGAGCCAGACTATGGTGGTAAGGGGACAGCATGTAACTCACCTCTGTGAGCTATGCTCCAGCCAGATTAGAAAGGGGCTGATATTCTTTTTATATAGAATCTCAAATAAAAACTTTCAAAAGCATCTTGAGGCTAGGAAACCAAGTCAAGGGCTTGTAACCTACTTCAACAGGAGTACTTGTTTGAATTTCCTTCTCTCCAAGGTCAATCAAACATCTTCAGGTTTGTGAGGATGTCAGAAAAAGATATCCCTCACTACCTGTAAGGACAGGATCTCTGTATAGTCATAGACAAGGAATCAAAATGCTTTGTCCAAGAAAATATTTAGTGATTCAGTTTTGGACCATATTTAATGTAACACTGCACCAAAAGCCTTGGTCACTACACCTGTTTATTCTTGTGTAGCTAAGGGCTGGATGATCCTGATGGCAGCAGGTTTTTCAGAAAGGCCATTACTAAAGGGTGTGGGTACAGTAAGAGCATAAGAGCCAGACACAGTGTATAACTTAGGAAACAGTGTCTTCTGGACATCACAGGGGAGCTGCAGAAAGGAACTCACCATGATTGTAACTGCATGCAGAAAACCTATGCAAGATCAAGACAGATCAAATAAGGGATAAAGAAATTGGGCGCTAAATTCTGCTCCTGGCTGTGTATCTATTGGCAATTGTTAGCTAAGAGTATTTGGGCAGTACATATCACTTTTGATGAGAGGGGGGAAAGATACAAAGTTGGGCGAATGAGGAAGAGATGGATCTGGGGAGAGATGGGTGAGGACTGGGTGACTATGATCAAAACACGTTTTGCAAAAGTCTCAAAGAATTAGAATTTTTATTGGATATTTTATTTATTTACATTTCAAATTTTATCATCTTTCCCTTCTTCCCCTTGGCAAACCCCCTATACCATCCCTGTTTCCCCCTGCTTCTATGTAACCACATGAAAAAAATGGGTTCTTGTACCTGTAAATCAAACATAAAAAGAAACTATCATTTTTCTGTAACCCAGACAAACATGGTAGATTGACTCACAACATCCCCACATATAACTAACACATGTCTGCTCTAAACCTTGCAAGATTCCTACTCCCCATGTGCTCACTGCAGTCAAAGAGTGATCTTCAGATGCAAGCATTGTTATCATAGTTTTAGAAAAAGAATGGAAAATATGAAAAGAACCAGGCAGACATCTATGCTATAGTTTGGATGTGGATTGTCATTCAAAGGCTCATATGTTATGATTTTGGTCTTTACGAGGTACAACTTAATGAGAGGTAGTAGGGCTGTGCCTGTCTTCATGGCGAAATTAAAAGTCCTCTCATAAAATGGACTAAGTCCTCAGCAGTGGATTATAATTCACTGGTATAAAAGAATTATTCTGCTCTTGCCAACTCCTCTACTACACTACATATGCAATTATGCTCACATGTGCGCATGCATACACACACACACACACACACACACACACACACACACACACACGCCTAAGTGCATATACTAGCAGCTTGTGGTGGTACTTTTCCTGTTAAAATATACACTTTTTCCAGCTGCAGGTGTCCAGTTGATCTTGGATCCAAAATAAATCTTCTATAAATAATCTCCAAGGTTCATTTGGGACAACATATACCAGTTTGAGGCATTACCTGATTAGAAAATTATTAGAATTTTTAAACATCCCACTTTGTTGTGGAAGCAAAACAAGCAATAAAACAAACATGCATAATGCACAGACTCAGAAACACACACTCACAGACACACATGCAGAGAAAGACAGACAAACACACACACACACACACACACACACAGGGAGAGAGAGGCAGAGATAGAAAGGCAGACAGGCAGACAGACAGACAGAGACAGAGACAGAAGGACAGAAAGGGATAGGGAGAGGGAGAGAAGGAGCGAGAGAGATGCAGAAATAAAGACAAACGCACACACACACGGAGAGAGAGAGAGAGAGAGAGAGAGAGAGAGAGAGAGAGAGAGAGAAACAGAGAGAGAGAAACAGAGAGAGAGAAACAGAGACAGCTCCGAGCTTTGCAATCTGAAATGATGACATTAATAGCTATCTTCCCTTTCTTTCCTTCTTTTCTACTTTTCACAGAGTTCATTGGGGACTATAGGATTCAAATCACCATAAATGTGCTCAGGAGACTGTTGCTTCTCTGACTTCTTGCCGAGGGCTCTCCTGACTCACTTTATTCTAGGCATCATTGCTTTTTAACTTTTCCTAAGACACTTTTGTCATCCATAGATTAGTTTTGTGTGTGCTGGAAATTTTTCATAACAAATCTATGAGATGCTCAGACTGATCTATTATGCTGATTTCTCTCAGCGTATGCAGACAGTAGATCACTGCACTTTGCTGTTAACAATTCGGACAGACAGCAGAGTAACACAGGAGAAGTGCTATGGATGCAGACTGTATAAAATAAAATTGAGGCCAGCAATGGTTGTGTGAAATACTATAACTCGTGCACACCAATGCCCAAGGACCCTTCTAGCCTTCAGCACAAATAAATTCTGAGTCCCACAGGAGATGTTAAATTTATAATCACGGTTTACAAATGTCTTTAGCCTATAGCAAATTACTGCAACTATTTTCTGCTGTTTCTCCAAGGCATGGTGTGATGAGTACTTAAACACACTCACACCTATACATTAGTGGAAAAGAATTCGTACACGCGCCCTTTATCCCCAGTCTACGGTCAGTACCAGCATGCAAGCCTAGGGACCTAACATTTTACAACATCAAACCCTGACCCTCCAAATGATTTGATAAATCTGGCAGATGCAAACAAAATGAATGAATGGGTATTATTCTGTCATAAATGGCTCAGTAGATTGACTTTCTGGGAAGCAGAGAGCTTTCCAGGGCAGGGCGTATGTTGAGAAACAAATTGAACTTCCACCATGAAGTAACTCAGTAGTACTGCCAACCCAGCACAGAGTCGTCTAAACGCTGTTCTCAGAGATGAGGGCCCCAATGGCAAATTATGTATAAGTGCACATCAGGGAGGAGATGCAGGGTCCCCATTTAATCGCACCATTTCTCTGAAGTCGTTGAAAATGTCCTGAAAAAGGACAGGCAGGGCAACTTCCCAAATATCAAGTCTCACTTTGTTTCGCAATTACATATGCATAAATGTCACAGAGCCTATGGAACAGGAGCCTCTGGATTTTAATTGGGTGTTTGCCTAGTCCCCTATTCCCCGCTGCTCTTCTTAGATCTCTCAACTGCACTTTGGCCTATTTATAGGACAGACATTCCCAGGTGTCCCTGGGCTTCGCTTTCTTTTCCCACAGCTGGTTGGCAATTATATAAATATGTGAGCCATCTCCTTGGCATACACTTATTTTCACAGAAACTTCTGAAGTGATTCCTTGATGGAACAAACTGGCATCCAAAATAAATTTTCCTTTACTCGGGCATGGTAAACGTAAAACTTCAAGGAAAACAAAAACTGACTGCAAAAAGAAAAATCAATAGATTCTTATATATTATTTTTATTAGAGGCCTTGTCAGTGCAAAATAACAACTTTCTTTTTCTCTGGAGATGAACACACTATTTTATGGGTAGAACAAAATGGCCTTTATTTTCACCTTTCGGGGGCCGGAGGGCACATGCCTGTACACAGCATAGGAGAAATGCACTCGGGTTCCCTCTGTCCAGGTAGCTGAGTCTCCCTGGCTTTCAGGTAGTCATTGCCTCTCTGCCTTCAGCTCAATGCCAGAAGATCAGTAGGAAGTATGTTCACTTTGTGATGGATACTGCCCTTCCCCTCAGTGTACTATGAAATACCTCTGATGAGTGAATATGTGTTAAGGAATTACTCTCATCTTGCTAAACACTTCATATACATATACCTCACATTTTCTGATAGATTCATAATGACTCCTCCAAATAGGATATGTATACATAAATTATATACGCGTGTGTGTGTGTGTGTGTGTGTCTCAGCAGGATAAGAGTTTATATCTGTCTTTTCATTGCTTATTACTAACACATTGACTGACATCTAATCAGAGCAGACATACAATGATATATTTTTATTGGACAGATGAACAATTTAATCTATTTTGAGAGGCTCTACCAGAGCCTGACCAATACAGATGTGGATGCTCGCAGCCGACCATCAGACTGAGCAGGGGGACCCCACTGGAAGAGTTAGTGGAAGGACTGAAGGAGCTGAAGGGGATTAAAACCTCAAGGGAGGAACAACAATATCAACCAACCAGATTCCCCAGAGTTCCCAAGGACTAAAGCACCAAGCAAAGAGTACACATGGAGGGATCCATGGCTCCAGCTGCATATGGAGACTTATCTGATATCAGTGGGAGGGGAGGCTCTTGGTCCTGTGGAAGATTGATGCTCCAGCATAGAGGCAGGAGTGGGTGGGTGGGTGGGTGGTGGAGCACCCTCATAGAGGCAGGGGGAGCAGGAGAGAATAGGGGGTTTATGGAGGGGAAACTGGGGAGGGGGACAACATTTGAAATGTAAATAAATAAATAACCAATTATAAAAAACAGAAAAGAGCAATTGTGCACGTGCATGTGCATGTGTATGTCTTAATTGTATATTAAATTTGAACCCATAAGGAATGGCTTCTTAGAAGAATCCATTATCAAAGGTCCCCTCACAGTTGAAATTAGGACTGCAGAGAGCTCGCTCATTCCATCTACTACTTGAGCTCCCACACAGAAGGGTCGTGTCTGAATCAGGAGATATGATTTCATCAGACAGTAAAGCTGCTGGCACTTTGGGTCTGATTTTAGCATGCTCCATAAATAGGGAATAAATACTTGCTCTTTCTATATGAATTAATTTTGGAGGTTGTTATAGCAGGTTGTACACATTAAGACACCTGCAAAGATAAGCATTTTACTTTTAAAGGGGATGACAAACTCTGATCCTGGGTTTGAACTCAGTCTTTAGTGAAAGCAGGGATACATGACTTTTGTCACTTGTCAATCCCAACCTTGATGTTGTCTTGGGTTAGCCGATAAGGTCTCAGAGAAATTCCATTTCTTATATTTCCATAAGCCTCCCTTTTAAGCTATAAGTTCTATTATCCTAAAAGGAAAATCATTCTACTCTTCACTCAAGATCAGTGATCTTCTTGGCTGGAATGTGTTGGGAAAGAGGGGAAGGACGCTGAGAGGGAACAGAATGTGAGGCAAATAAGGAGACGATGAGGGAAAGCAAGAGAGAAGAGAAAAATAAGAAGGAATTAAAAAAAGGGAAAGCATCCTTTTTTGAAGATTCATCTATCTCCTGAGAAATCTCCAAGTCTCGCATCTGTACACGGTCGACTGGTGTAGATTGTTGTGAGTCTATTAGCAGTGATTTGCAGCAGACCAATTTAGAGGTCACTTAGGCATGAAAACACTGAACAAGAAATTGTACACCTAATGAAACAATATCAGTAATAGCATATTTAAATGAACAGTATCATTAAGTCTGAATTGTTAGAACCAGAGCACTGCAGCTTAATAGATTGTACCTTCTTCAACAAGGGTTTCCACGTGGATCACAGTGTGTGTATGTGTGCAGGTATGTGTGTGAGCGCGCTCCAATGTGTGATGTGTGCATGTGTGTTAGCCATAGGATACTCTCAGAAGTTCCAACACTTCTCTCCTCATGATTCTTCAGTAGAATTTTTGTATTATTGTCTTTAGGCTCTGCTTATATTTAATACAAAAGCAAGTTCATAAAAGGAGTCAGCATATGCTCCTGTAGCAAGAGTGCACATCATAAAATTTTATACATTAACATATTTCAATTAAATCCCACATAAAATTTCCAGTTCAACCCTGTTTTGTATTTCTGAAACATGTTATGGGAAAAGTAATGCTTTCAACCAGCAACAGGCTTGCGTTCAGTGTAAGATCATCAGTCATAATATCAGACCCTTGGAGAATGTAGTGAATATTTTAATGTTTCTGAAAAAAAGGTGCTGTATGTTTTTATTGACTGTGTTCAATCTGTCTTCCAGGTTATTCTCATTCATGCAAAAACAAGGAAAAGGAGGAGGAGGAAAGGGGAGAGGAACAGGAGGAAGAAAAGTAGGGAGACGTTCAAGAAAAGTCTTTAATAAAGTCAATCAGTCCAGAAAATCCTTTTGACCTGTCTATCCAGATCATTCTGTGTTCTTAAAAATAATTTGATCATGGCTCCAGGCCAGTTCACACAAAGCCCAGGGACCTGTCTTAAGCGCCTTGGCACAGATGCTGACAAAAATGCCAAACTGTGCCTGATACCTGCCTCTGGCCTGCAAGTGTCAATTGCTTTAATTTCATGACACTTGATCTCATTTAATGCTCTCAGTATTGCTCTGAGGAAGGTACATATTTCATGCATGCAGCTGTAGCTTATCAGGGCAAAAGCAGTGAAAGTAGGGGAATCTGGATCCAGGCCTCTAACGACACAGTTTTCTCTGCTTTGTGTCATGATGAGAATGGCCTTTAGGCAGAGGCCAGGCACCATTCTGGTTTTCTTTGCTTGCTGCAGAGAATTTTAGATAACCCGATTTTGTGTCGCCGCTCATCCAAAGAAGACTGGCAACTTATTAAGTGCTTCATACAGAAGGCACTCTGGTGCCCTGAATGTCGTGAACACTTTTCTGAATTACTGGTTGACTTTTAAAGATACATTAAGGTAATCAGCAGAAGACCTCCTGCCTGCTAGTAAAAGCTTTTTAAAAACAAAGTGTGTTTCCTCGAACTTTGAGTTAAAAACTGTAAAATGATAATAATCTGAGGCAAGCTGCAGCTCGAGCTCTGTAGAAATTGATACCAAAGTAGAGGAAAAGAGTCTTGGATCTCCTGCTCTGTCTTCTCAGGTCTTATCCCTGTTCTCCTTCCTCCAGATCCCATTTAATAACCCAAGTGCATATAGTCCCCCTCTGCTCTGTACTCAGCCCTGGAGATCTTCCTATTTGAGAGAGTTCTCTTTCTTTATTATGAACTTTTCATATAGAACATTCTACACTGATATTCGCATCTTTACAAACCAAGTTTCTCTAGTTCTTCTATTTACAACACAGAGTCAAAACATTCAAACCACTGCTCATTCCACACTTGCATTTAGAAGTATAGTGTAAGTTGGCCAAGTTCATATGGGAAATTCTGCAAGAAGTAATACTTGGGACTATAGGTATTGATCATTTGTTTTTGGTTTTTTTTGTTTTTGTTTTTTTTTTCTTTTTTTCGGAGCTGGGGACCGAACCCAGGGCCTTGCGTTTGCTAGGCAAGCGCTCTACCACTGAGCTACAGCCCGTGCCTATCCACTGGGAGGCCAATAAAACAAACAAGTGGAAAAGGCCTGGGTTACAAAGGGGCTGGGGATTTAGCTCAGTGGTAGAGCGCTTACCTAGGAAGCGCAAGGCCCTGGGTTCGGTCCCCAGCTCCAGAAAAAAAAAAAAAAAAAAAAACAAAGACAAGACTTGTATTGACTAGTTTAATTCTCAATTATGCCTTCCCTGCTCCTGGTTCTTGGTTTGTTTGTTTGTTTCTCAGATGTCTTTACTTTGAAATCAAAAGAATATTCTAAATAGCTGAATGATTACAGTCTTTTTCACGAAGAAGCAGGAAAGCCCCTTCCCTTTACAGCACAAATTACTTTTGCAGTATCTGACACACATCCCTGAAACTTTGAGATTAAGCAATGGGTATCAGACAGAGTTAATGTGGACTAGGACTTGACACATACTTCAACAATTCATAATGCACAGCCATACTTTGTGTATTATGAATTAACACACACACACACACACACACACACACCAGAGAGAGAGAGCAAGAGTGAGAGAGAGAGAGACAGAGAGAGAGAGAGAGAGAGAGAGAGAGAGAGAGAGAGAGAGAGAGAGAAGGTAGGAAGGTGAAGTGGAGAGTGGGATGGGTTGGGAAGCCTGGCCAGCTTCCATGAGGTGGGGCAAGGACCAGGCAATACATCATTCCAAATCAAAAGTCTTGACCCCATTTTCCATATAAACATCCAAAGATTGATGCTATTAAATTGCTTTGCTAAAATGAATTAACTAACTGATGAGAGAACTGAATATCTTATAAATATTCCTTGTGAATACTAGGGAAACTATTCGATTTTCCTAAATGTATGTGCAGTACGTGCAAATATTGTATACCATCTGCATTAAATATATCATTTGTGTTCAGACTCACAAATAAGTGTATTTCCTGGGTAATGGTTAAATTCTGAGAGTATATTCATGGCAGTTAATGTGAGTGTCTGATGTATTGAATTTGGGATGTGAGAAGAGATGAAACACAGATAATTTGAATGTTCTTATCTGGACAAATAGGATGCTTATTATCAGTGAGGTAACAATGGCTATAGGGGAAGCAGATTGAAATAAAATTTAACAGTCCTTTATAGGATATATTGATTTTACAACTTTTTATTGGATGGTCACGTGATAATTATCAGTAAGAAATTGAGAATGTGAATCTAGAGGTTAGAGGATAGATATTTCCTGATGAGGAAAAGAGCACAGAGTATTGGGTATATTTGAACTTTCAAAGCATGAAATAATTTAAGTTCATTCAAAGAGTTAGATCAGATAAAGAAGACCAACATTTGATCATTGAGCATTTCAACAGTACAAAATTAAAAGCAAACGAACAATCATCAAAGACAGAGCCAGCAACAACCTGAAAGGACACTCGGTTGACTTGTGCTGAACCTGGCAAGGTGGTGCACTCCCTTGATCTCAGAACTCTGGAGGGTGAAATATAAGGGTCCTGTTGGCAACAAAAGGTCACCAAGCAACCAACTAGCCAATCAACCAGCCAAATTAAAGAGCAGCATTTGGTGTTGTGGGAGTCCCATCAATGAAAGCTCACCAATGGGAGAGTACCAGTTATGAATATTGCTGCTGAGAGTGAAGAGGCATTAAAAACAGAAAATTTGAGTTTCTATAGGATTCAGAAAGCTAGGTCCTCATTAGTTATCAGTGTTGGAAGAGTACAGAGAATCACAGAGGAGGGAATGGGGAGAAAATAAAAGATAAAAGTCCTATAGCTACTTAAGCATAAAGTAATAAGCACTTATTTTAGATGTCAAATGCTTACCATTACTTCATTTAAGATGCATAATTAGCTTAACTTTGAGTAAACTGTAACGCATCTTGAAGAAAAGCATGGGTGAAGGAGAATATATATTACATCCTATATTTTAAATATTGCTTATGCTATAAATATGTGCTTGTATATAAATATATTTATACAGTTATATATTCAAAATATTCAAAACATAATATTTTAAGTGTTTTAATTGACATTCAATATTTATCTGGGAAATATTTTAATGGAAGAAGACAAAGTAATTTTTAAAAAATGAATTATCAACCAAACACTGAATATTATTGCCAGCTTCTATAAATCGAATAGAATTATATTTGATGTATGACATGAATGCTTTAGGCTGCATTCATGTCCTTTTGGAAAACAAGTGATAGTTGTTATTCATAAAGTTCTATAGCATGAATCAGTTGGCAGTACTCTGACAAGTTTCAAACCAAATTAAGTAAAAAGTTGGTTATGCCTTTAACTACATAGCTTGCTATCCCTGGGGTACTCAGTGGGATTACCTACATGGAAATTACCTACAGATTGGAAAGTGTTCTTTCTAAAGCTTGTCCAGGTCACAAAGATAAAGTTTACCAGGTTTCTTGATCTTTCTGATGACACCATGATCATAATTCAGGAAGTATGTGCTTTGAGTAGTAAGAGAGACTATCTAATGGGCAAATGATCCTTATGACAATGTAAACATGGAGGTTCATCCTATCATGCCTGCAGATCTGCTTTTAACTAAGTCAGAGACAACAAGAGGTGAGGGTTTTGACTGACATTTGCTTATCGATTGTGCCATGGAGAGGCACCATGTGCATCACAGACTATGGTTCAAGAGGTATCTGAATAGGTGAAGTTCTCAAGTCAAGAGTTATATCATTATAATTGCTACCAAGTCCCAGCCACAAAACACTCACATTTTAATTTTAATCTAAATTATTTTCCTTCAAGTATAGTAAGCAATGATAATAATGTAAAAATACAGGAGAGAATTAATTCAGACGTAAGCAAAGCAAAGTGTTTCTTGTCTCTTCTGAAAAGAAGATAACTAATTATAACAATTAAATAGTTATAATGAATGCTAAAGTGGCCTCTTGGGAATGAAGGAATCTGAATCTCGGACCAACAAAGCAATGTTCTTCCCCCTTTCTACATCGTTTCTATTTGTATTTGTTTCTTGGAACTGGCATTAGCCTCCTTTTATAGGAAAAGGAATAGATAGTTGTTTATCTGTAGTCAGACTCTTCAGAGAGAGACTGGCCTAGGATTATACAGCTGCTCCCTCCCTGAGAATCTCAGTCACATTTTACTAAAATTCCTGCTCTCCTGAATTGTTTATATGCATCCAGAAAAAAAATGGAAAATGCTGATCCGAGTTCTACAGGGTTGGTTTTACTTTTCTCTTTTGAAAGATTATAATTTAATTGCAACATTTCCTCCTTCCTTTTTCTCCTTCCAAAACTTTCCACATGTCTCTTCGTGCTCTCCTTCAAATCCTGCTGTTTTTTTACTTATTGCTATTGCACACATATATGTATTGTAAGTCCCTAAATATACCCTGTTGGGTACCCATAATGTTATTTTTAATGCATGTTTTCAGTAGTGACCATTTAACATTGGAGAAACAATTGGCATCTTCTTCCCTGGGGAGGACCACCTCTCCTGTTTGCAGCCTTCCTTACTTGCCTGTAAGTTTTGGGTAGGGTTGAGACCTCGTGAGATTTTTCCCCATTTAGTTTGGCCTGGTTATAGTCTTCATCCTCCCTCAACTTACATTTCAGTGGTCATGTTGATGAGACTTCATGGGCATAGCTTTTAATGTTGCTAGGGGACATCAGTCCTTGAAAAAACATAGTTATTAAAGGAAAATAATCTATCATCATTAATTTTAAAGGCAGCATAGTTCCTAATAACAATCTATAAACGTTTGTCCTTATACCCATGTTTTAAGTGAGTTCAAAATAGTGGTAGCTTCTGGGTATTGAAGTCATCAACACATTTTCTCTAAAGAGGATTATGTCTACCACTTTCTTTAGTGTAGAAATTTGCTTTTATTTTTAAATAAAAGGTAAAATGGCATATATACTAAAGAACTATTATAAAAGTAAACATTTTTATGATGAACTGTTAGTAAATGTTTTATTATATATTATTATATTTATGTTTAGTATTATGGTTTGATTTCTATAGTATTGTTTCTCTTCTAAGGATTTGATCAGGACTCCTGATTATGCCATCTTGTTGATGAGTGGCTCTTTGGGTGAAGGAACAATGATGGTGTGATATAGTAGGTATTGATTATCACCTAAAACTCCCATGTGCTATCCTTTAATTGATTCGTGTCTTAAAATTAATTGTTTTTATAGATAATAATAAAATATAAACAATACAATTTGATATAAAATTTACACATTAAATCTACAAAGATTATGACTGACTTGGATCTGCTTTGTAGACATCTTGTTCTTTTTCCAAGTTCTTTTCACTTTTGGTACATTTTTCTACAATGAAAAAAATCTGTGTCTAAGAGCAAATATGATTGTAGCTTAATTTGTATTAAGTTAGCAGTAAAAAAAAAGACAGAAAAACATTGGCTTTTTACCATAATGAAAGCACAAGAACTGCAGCTCAAGAAAGGGCAAAAGTCAGGGAGTAAATTATATAATGCTCTGTATAAATGATAAACCTTAATATTAAAATAAAAGATATTTTAGGCCATCCATTATTTAAAATAATGCTATGAGGAGCTTCATGTCTGTGTTGGGTTCACACTATCGAGCCTCATGGTCATAACTGCGTACTCAGCAGAAACGTGCAAGTAAACAGTGCTATCAACTGTGCCAGGCGTGTAGGAGAAACTGAGTTAAAAAGTACAGGATGTTTTGGAAAGCTTCCAATGCCACCGTGGGCGTCATTTCTCAAAATATTTTCTACAGTTAAAACAGTATCATAGTTATGTATTTCATTCACATAAATTTCAAGAAAAGGCTAATTTGCTATATGGTGACAGAAAGTGATCTCCAAAGGAGAATGAGACAGAAAAAGGGCCAGAGAAATTTCTAGAAGAGGTACTTAAGAGTACTGTGTGTACATTTTTCAACCCCTACAGTACCACCTGTAATTTTATAGCTGTGAATATATATATTCACAGCTATAATGTATAATACATAATTCACAGCTACATATACTATAGACATATATACACATATACATACATAGTATATATGTGTATACTTTCCATTGACATGGAATTATAATGCAATTACACATAAACTTAGAGATCAATAATACAAATGTTTTGCAGAAGAAATCACAAAACATCCATTTACAGAAATGAAATATCTGTAACTTTTTTGTCTCCAAGCAAGAGACGGTGGAAACTTTCAGCTACTTCCCCTTATGGTAGAGTAGTTTCCTCCTCTAGTGGAAAGCCAGATGTTGAAATAGTCTCAGAGCACATAACAATACAAACACAGAACAGGCAGATTCTCCTTTGCTTGAGTCTGAATACCCCTGTCAGCAGAGGGAGCCTCTTTCTATGGACTGATTCCTTTCCCTGTGTGTCTGCCCCCACTGCAGATATAACATACATTTTGCACATAGAGAATGGCTTAAAACAGCAAATAAGATAGACATTATCTTTTAAAATGCCTAGAGTGGAGATGGGACACATTCATTCTTACAAATGACAAATACCCTTACAAAGGACAATGTGATCGAGGTAACCACTAGCCTTTTATTATTTTATAATTTACTCAAATATGTCTCTTTTCTTCACGTTTATGTTAGTCCTTTACGTTGTAATTCTTTAATTTCATTTTATGATTTTTCACCGAGAAATCATACTTTGGTCTGTGGAACATAAGTACTTTTATGCTTGTGTGTGTCAGTGTGTGTTAGAGTGTGGAGGCACACATGTGCGTAAATGTAGGAGGATCAGTAGACAGAATACAGTGTCATCCTCAGGAATGCTGTCCACCTCCTTTCAAGGCAGATCTCTCATTGGGGTGGAGCCTACCAATGGAGTAAGGCTGTCTGCTCAATGGTCCACAGGGATTCTCCTGTCTCGGCTTTCCCAGCATGGGGATTAGAGATGTCTGCCATACACTTGGTATGTTTATGTATGTTTTAACAACTTTATTTATGCCAGCCTCTTCTCCTGAACATAATTACCAACTGTTAATTTATCTGAGCCTAGGATTCGCAGAAACATGCAAAGGAAGTCAACTTCCCTCTTTGATGAGCCTCCATTTTTTTTCTCCTAGATTCTGATTGGGAATCAATAATTGCCTTGCCAAACAAGGCAGAAAATTCTATAAAGGAAAATAAAATAGTTTAATGTACTTATCTGTGGGCCTATCTGATTTTCATTAATCTTTTGAATTTAACATTGATGTTAAATGAGGTCAAATAGGCCTTTGGCTTAAATATTGAACAAGCTTAGCTTTATGCTTCAAAGTGTTACCTTTAGGGTAGAGGACAACTTGTATCAAAAAAAATTCCAATAACAAAGAAAAAGTTTTTCCTTTTTTTTCCATGAAAGTATCAACTCTTATGAGATAAAACCCCTACAGCAAAAATTAACAATGCTTCATGCTTGATCAAAATTTACTCCAGTGTAAATTATCTTCTAGAAGCCATGGATATTTTCTTGAGATTCTTCTTGCATTTTTTCTTTTATTTAAAATGAGGTTTATTCCCCCCTCATGTAGTGTGCTGTGATTATGGTTTCCCTCCCTCAAACCTCTCCGAGTTTCCTTACCTCCTCTCCCATTTGGATACACGTTCTTTCTGTCTCTTATTAGAAAACAGGCTTCTAAGGGCTACTAATATAATCAACAGAATCAATGTGATATGATATGATATGGTATGATGAGAATTGTCAAAAACTAACACATCGGAACTGGACAAACAGAAAGAACAAAAGGAGACCATGAAAAGGCACAAGAACCAGAGGTCTACATGTCTCCACATTCAGGAATCCACTCAAATATTAAAATGGAAGCCATATAATATACTCAAAAGAAAAAGAAAAAGAAAAAAGAGCGCTGCAGAGCCTTATCAGCCATGTGCTCTCGGCCTCATTCTCTGAGTTCATGTGCATGGATCGTGTTGATTGAGGTCCTTGTTTTCTTGACGTTCTCCATTACCTCTGATCTAACACTCTTTCCTCCTCCTTTTCCTGAGGAAAGTGGTTCCTGAGGAAAATGGTTTAATGGAGATTTTCCTCTTCTTCTTGTTCTAAGGCCTCTTACTTTTTGCATAGTGCCTGGCTCTAGGTCTCTGAGTTGTTCCCATCTGCGATAGAAGGGAGGTTTTCTGATGACGGATGAGCAAGGCGCTGAGCTAAGAGTACAGTAGAACGTCATTAGAAATTGTTTTATCGCTTCATTTAATTTTACTTTTTTAGATCACCTTCATGTATGTACATATTTTAGAAAGTTTATATTGTATTAGGGTTCAAACTACCCCCCCAAGGGCCCTTAATTTTAGCTGTCTTTGCTCTTATTTCCTCTCTCATCTATCTCTCCCATCCAACTCCTACTCCAGTCCCACCCCTATTCAAATATAACTATTTGCTCTGTTTCTCTCATATTCTCTACCTAATCTCTGTGGTGGTACTTATTGTACCATGGTCATCATTGAACTAATAGCTAATATCCACATATAAATGAGAACACACCACACTGGTCTTTCTGGGTCTGGGATACTTCACTCAGGATGGTTTTTGCTTGTTTGGTTGTTTGTTTGTTATACATGTTTCTGATTTGGACCATTTACCTGTGGATTTCATGAATTGGTTTATTTTTTCTCTCAAAGAATTAATTTAAAATTAATGTATCCAATAGAATAAACTTTCCATTAATTTATGGGTGCCTTATAATACTTGTTCATAATCTGTAAGAATTGCACAGGTATACGGTGATCCTAACTACTGAAAACTGTAACAGAAACACTGAATACAATTTCTACCTCTGTAAAGAGTGGAAGAGAAAATTTTTTTTCCATTTCATTTATTTTTGTTCCACCTTTTAAGAAGGACTGAAGTGTCCACACTTTGGTTGTCCTTCTTCTTGAGCTTCATGTGGTCTGTGGATTTTACCTTGGGTAATTTGAGCTTTTGGGCTAATATCCAATTATCAATGAGTGCATACCATGTGTGTTTTTTTGTGATTGGGTTATGTCACTCAGAGTTTGTTTCTTTGGTTTTTTTTTTTTTTTTTGATGATTGAGTAGTACTCCATTGTATAAATGTATGATATTTTCTTTTTCTTTTTTGGGGAAGTTTAATGCAAATAGCCAAACTTTTATTTAGTTATAGTATACGGTTATATTAGAAAATAAACACATAATATGACATGTTATCATGGGTAGTCTTTTACATAATAACTGCATGGCTAATATTTTGTTTAACAAAAAAAAAATTGAGCCTATACATTACCAGAACAAGGACAGGGAAACAATACACCCCATATAAATTATAACGGCAGTTACAATGGGACCCTCCTCCCTCCAACTCAAGTTTCCAATGTAAAGTCAGCACGATGCTAATACACTGGGCCCTTTGACAAGCTGGCAGAGATGTAGCGCTGCCTTGATCTCTTCTCAGTTCTTAACTGGAGTCGAGCATTGTTTTCTTCAGGTGATAGTAATTGGGCAAGATCTTCATCAAGAAATCCAGCTGTAGGGGCTGGGGATTTAGCTCAGTGGTAGAGCGCTTACCTAGGAAGCGCAAGGCCCTGGGTTCGGTCCCCAGCTCCGAAAAAAAAAAGAACCCCCCCCCCAAAAAAAAAAGAAATCCAGCTGTAGTGTCTAGGGCTGTGGCTGCTCCGTCTGAGCTGTAGACATGTTCTCAGGGATGGCTTTAGAGGTGTTCCGGCTGCAGAAAGCATCAATGATGCAGCCACTGGTCAGGATAACATTCCTGCCTACATATGCTTTTGACTCAATGATATTATTGTCTCCCATTTTCATGGCTTGGGAAGGACAGCCGACTTCAAACACATTGGCGCCAATAGTCATAGGTTAGGGCTCTGGATCTTCAGTGTCTGGATGGTGTTATCTGGATGGACATTAATGATGAGGGCCTGCTCCTCTTTAGGTTTCCTTCAAAATGCGAATGCTTCACTCCTTTAAAAGGGGAACAAGAATACCCTTGGCAGGGAAGAGAGAGGCAAAGATTAAAACAGACACAGAA
Organism: Rattus norvegicus; assembly: GCF_021556685.1. Lineage (NCBI taxonomy): Eukaryota > Metazoa > Chordata > Mammalia > Rodentia > Muridae > Rattus > Rattus norvegicus. Next base: position 7,982,637 of record NC_141552.1, on the reverse strand, counting down.
GGAACACCCATTCAGAGCCTGCCCCACATGTGGCCCATACATATACAGCCACCCAATTAGACAAGATGGATGAAGCAAAGAAGGGCAGACTGACAGGAGCCGGATGTAGATCTCTCCTGAGAGACACAGCCAGAATACAGCAAATACAGAGGCGAATGCCAGCAGCAAACCACTGAACTGAGAATAGGTCCCCTATTGAAGGAATCAGAGAAAGAACTGGAAGAGCTTGAAGGGGCTCGAGACCCCTTATGAACAACAATGTCAAGCAACCAGAGCTTCCAGGGACTAAGCCACTACCTAAAGACTATACATGGACTGACCCTGGACTCTGACCCCATAGGTAGCAATGAATATCCTAGTAAGAGCACCAGTGGAAGGGGAAGCCCTGGGTCCTGCTAAGACTGAACCCCCAGTGAACTAGACTGTTGGGGGGAGGGCGGCAATTGGGGGAGGGTTGGGAGGGGAACACCCATAAGGACGGGGAGGGGGGAGGGGGATGTTTGCCCGGAAACCGGGAAAGGGAATAACACTCGAAATGTATATAAGAAATACTCAAGTTAATAAAAAAAAAAAAAAAAAAAAAAAAAAAAAAAAAAAAAACAAAAAAAAACAAAAAAAAACAAAAAAAAAAACAAAAAAAAAATAATTATTGGCCGGCCTCTGCAATAATCCGTGCTTTAGCGTGGTTCATCACCATCCTAGTATCTATGGTTACATCTTCTCTGATTTCACCTTCTACACACACTACTGCTCCAGGAGTGATCTTCACACTCTTGAGTCTTCTCCACCACTGTCAGGCCTGAGTCTCAGGAAGAGACGAGACCGACCTTGCATATTTACTCTGTTGTCCAAGGATATCTAGGTTGTTTCTAATTCTGGTTATTATAAATTGATTAGCAATGACCATGATTAAGCAAGTGTCTTTGTAGTAGCATGGAGCCTTCTTTGGCATGTGGCCAGGAATGGTGAAGCTAGATCTTGGAGGAGATTGCTTCCCATCTTTCTGAGGATTTGTCGTACTAATCTCCATAGTGGTTGTATAAGTTTACACCCACCAGCAATGGATGACAGTCCTTCTTTCTCACCTCTGCCAGCATGAGTTGTCACTTTTTCTGTTGATCTTAACCATTCTGACAAGTGTGAGATGAATTCTCAAAGTAGTTTTGATTTGCATTTCCCTCATGATTAAGAGTGTTGAAACTACTTTTTTAAGTGTTTCTCTGGGCCATTTGACTCTCCTCTTTTGAGAATTCTCTCTCTCTCTCTCTCTCTCTCTCTCTCTCTCTCTATATATATATATATATATATATATATATATATATATATCCATTTTGTAATTAGGGTATTTGTTTCCATGATATCTAGTGTTTTAAGTTCTTTATGTATTTTGGATGTTAGCTCTCTATTGAAGGAAGAGTTGGTAAAAACCTTTTCCCATTCTGTAAGCTGCTGCTTTGTCGTCTGTGCACAAGCTTTGTAGTATCATGAGGTCTCTGATTGGTGATCTTATAGCCTGTGCTAAGGTGTTCTGTTCAGAGTTTCCTGTGCCAGTAAGTTCCAGGCTATTCTCCAATTTGTCTTTTACCAACTTTAGTTTACCTGGTTTTATGTTGAGGTCTCTGGAGTTGAGTTTTCTGCAGAAGATAAATATGGATTCATGTGGATTCTTCCACATACAACCACCCAGGTTTTTTTCAGCCCCATTTGTTGACGAGCTGATCCTATTCTAGTGCATATATCAGCTTCTTTATCAGAAATCATGTGTCCAGAGGTGTGATTAACTTATCAGGTTTAGTGCCAATAACTGTCAGTTACTATACTAATACTGCAAGTTGAAATTCTAAATGGTGTTATCTCCAGCAATTCTGTTTTTATTCAGACATGTTTATTAATCCTGGGTTTTCTGTTTATCTCTATGAAGCTAAAAAATTATTCTATCAAGTTCTGTGAAGAAATGTGTGTGGATGTCGATGGAGATCTTATTGACTCTGCAGCCTGCTTCTCGTAGGATGGCCATTTTTACTGTTTTAGTCTTACCAATCCATGAACATGGGTGTTCTTTCCACATTCTGATATCTTTTTCAATTTCTTTCTTGAGAGTCTTGCTGTTTTATCATAAAACACTTCTGTTTGCTTGGTTAGAGTTAACCTCAAGGTATTTATATCATTGGAGGACATCGTGCAGTGTTTACTTTCTCTGATTTCTCTCTTGACCGGGTGTCATTTGTATATAGGAGAGTGTTTTGAGTTTATATTGTAGTCAGTTACTTTGCTGAAAGTTATCTATAGCAATTTCCTGGTGAACTTTTTAGAGTCATTTATGTATCCTATAATATTATCTACATATAATGAAACTTTGACATCTTCCTTTTCTATTTCATTTGTCTTATTGTTCTATCTAAGACTTCCAGCACTATATTGAGTAGGTATGCAGAGAGTGGACAACATTTTCTTTGTTCCAAATTTTAGTAGAATTACATTGTATCTGTCTATTTAAGTTGATGTTGGCTATGGACTTCTTATAAACTGCCTTTATTATCTTCATACTAGGGTGTTGAATTTTTTCAAAGGCCATTTCTGCTTCTAATAAGATGATCATAATTTTTTTCAATTTGTTTTAAATGGTAGATTGAATTTATCGATTGACTTGTAGTGGTCCTTCCTGCATTTCTGGAATGAAGCCTACTTGATCGGGGAGGAAAATCTTCCTGATGTGGTCTAAGATTTAATTTGAAAATATTTTATTTAGAAATTTTGCAACTATGTTCAAAAAGAAATTGGGTCTGTTATTCTCTTTGTTGGGTCCTTATGTAGTTTGGTAACTATGGCCCCATAAAATTAATTGGGCAATGTTTCTGCTGTTTAAATTTTTTGGAATTATTTGAGAAGTATTGCTGTAAACTCTTCTTTGAAAGTCTGATATAATTCTGCTCTACAACCACCTGGCCTGGGCTTTTTGTGGTTGAGAAAACTTTAAAGGCTGCCTTTGTTTTACCAGTGGTATAGGCACTGTAAATCATTTATCTGATCTTCATTGACTTTGGGAAGAAGTACCTATCAATACAATTATTTCTTTTAGATTTTCCAATTTTGTGAAGTGCAGATTTTAAAAGTAAGTCCTAATTATTCTCTGGATTTTCTTAGTCCGTTATTATGTCCACCCCTTTAATCTATAATTTTGTTAATGTAGATATTCTCTCAGTCTAATTTTTTCTTAAAAATGAACTCTTTGTTTTATTGCTTTGTGCAGCTGATCTTTTTGTTTATTGATTTGAGTCCCAAGTTCGATTATTTCTTGCTGTCTGCTCCTTTCTAGTGTGATTGTTCTAGAGCTCTTTGGTAGATGGTAGAATTATTGGTATGAGATATCCCCAGGGTTTTTTGTTTTTGTTTTTGTTTTTATTTAATGTAAGCACTTAGTGCTATGGACTTGCCTCTTAGAACCACTTTTACTGTGTCCCATAAGTTTAGTTATGTTGTGTATTGATTTTCATACAAATTTATAAAGTCTTCAATTTCTTTCTTAATTTCTGTCTTGACCAATTTGTCATCCTAGTCGCGCATTATTCAGTTTCCATGAGTTTGTCAGCTTTATATTCTTTTTGTTGATATTGATCCAGTTTTAATCTGTAGTAGTCAGATATAGTTAATGGTTTATTTCAATTTTATTGTATCTGTTGGTAAGTTTCTTGTGTCCCAATATATGATTAGTTTTGAAGAAAGTTTCTGAAAAGAAGGTATATCTTTTTGTGTTTGGATTAAATGATATGTAAATATCTATTAGGTCCATTCGGTTTATAGCATCTGTTAGCTCCAGTATGGCTGCCTTGTATTTGTCTGGTTACCCTGTTTTTGTTGAGAATTGAGTAAGTCTCCCACTATCAGTATTACTTTTATACAAGTTTGTTCTTGGTATACAGAATTGTCATATCCTCTTGGTGGATTTTTTTCTTTGATGAGTGTCCTCCCCTAGTTCTTTTGACTAGTTTTGGCCTTAAGTATATTTTGTCAAATATTGAATTTTCTGTACCAGATTGCTTCTTAAGTTCATTTGCTATGGATAACTTATTCCATCCTTTTACCCATATGTGATATCGATCCATGAAGTTAAAGAATATTTCTTGGATGGCATGCAGGTTTACATCAAATAAACACTCAGCAGAATTACATATAAAGTAATACATGACTAAAACCCTTAAGGTAGATTAATTTATTATCAACACAGCGCTGCTTGATTTGTCAATGACAATCTCATTTTTCATTTGTCCATGCCTTCACATTATGAAACAGTCATTTCAGGAGAACATGTAAGTTTGAGATTTCTGACTGGAACATGTGGCACAGTGAACTTCAGAGTTGGAAAGGAGCTAGGCAGACAATGGCATTCTTTTTTATGTCACTAAGTGGACTGCTCGGAGATAGTTTCTACATGCATCTGAAGCTGTTCTGCTATAGTCATCTCCTCAATGCCCCACTTTGTGTGTTCGTTCATGTCTTCTCAGACTAGATGATTTCTGCCTTCCTCCTGACACTCAGAAGAAACCACCTAAGTTTCATTTCATCTGAAGCTTTGCCTCAGGCTCCGTTTTCTGGGGAAAAAATAACTGGGCTAAGTAGCTGGTCCTTGACTTTTTGAAAGATTTGAAATAATACTTTTCTTCTTCTAATGCATGTTACAGAATGCTTTAATGAATAGATCAGAGGGACTTAATTTTCTATTGAGTCAGAAGGAAATAGAATATGTTAAACTACAATTGAAGTTCAATTACTGATCTTCAACAGTGATCACCACCCAGGAAGATGAATTCAAAGGATAATAAGCTGATATCACTCCCAAGTGTTGGAAAAGGCATGTGTGACTATATTGCCTGTGACTCTGAAACATGACCTTTTTATGAATTCTCTCAATATATTTAGTATATTCATGAAGTATATATCATCTTTCGGGTCAAGGAGACATGGTCTCAAATATGGGACTTTCCAGTCTCTCTTAGTCTTAGGGGTTACTAACCTTTTCCAGTTCTTGATTACATCTACATTTTAATGAAGAGGACATCACTTTCTAACTGTATTGTTTTAGAGATTAAATTAGACTCGGTCCAGAAAGACATTTTAACTAATTTCTAGATTTGTGGTAAGAAGGGACCCACTTTGTCTACATGGTGAGTCTGTTGTAAAATCATTTTTTTCCGGAATCTGAGGCCATCCCTCTATACTTGCATGTCTTATAATGCTGGTGGATGCCTAGTAATGACTTTTTTCTGAGATAGTACATCATGACCAAAGCAATTTATGAAAGGAAGAATTTATTTGAGATTTAGCAATCTAGAGAGTCAAAGCCCATGGTAATCCTGTCAGGGAGTATGGCAACAGGCAAGAGGAAATGGCTCTGGAGGAGTAGCTAAGAGAATACATCTTAATCCACAAGTGTAGGGCATAGAGAGAAGACTATAAAAGAGTGCCTTAGACAGTGTTCTATTGTTGTGAAGAGACACCATAACTATGACAGTTCCTATAGAGGATCATAAGGGATTCACCTACAGATTCAGAGGTTTAACACACTTTTATCATTGCAGGAAGCAGGACAGCACACAGGAAGACATAGTCCCGGAGAAGTGACTGAGAATTCTATATCTAAATCTGTAGGGAACAGGAAGAGAGTGATACTGAGCCTGGCTCAAGTGTTTGAAACTCTAAAGCTCCCTTCTCCAACTGCCAGGGACACCCTTCCTTCCACAAGACCATACCTGCTCCAAAAAAAAGGCACAATCTTAATCCTGTGAACCGTCACAACTCTCTAATGACCCTATGAGGGGAATTCCTATACAAACAAATACATGTAACTTCCTGGTCTGCCTAGACTTCTAACCATGTCATAATGCAAGTTGGAATTTTAGCTGGGTGGGGCTTGCTCTGAGCCCACCACTCCCCATATTCCATTCATTCCTGGCTCTTCTTTAAACTTTTATCTCCTTGAACACTGGATTTAACACCTCCAACTTCCTGGTAATGCTTTTCTCCTCAAACTGTATGATTCGTGTTTTTCCTTAGCTTACGTTTTGGTTTTCACTATAGATTTGCAAAAGAGTGACCACTAGTAACCACATGACAGAGTCTGCCTTGAAATCTTCTCTGCCAATGCCATTAAACTCTTCATTTTAGCCTCAGGTATGTTATTTAGATAAGGACAAAAAAAAGCAGCCAAATTCTTTGCTAAAGGATTGTATGCATGGTCTCCAGGCTGCATCCCTATGTTGTTCTCCTCTGAAATCTACTGAGCTAGAGCCCCACATTCTTAGCACCATTGCTTTCTATGCTCCTACTAAGCCAGTCCATGAGCCCTTACTAAGTTGTGCACTCACTTCTCTAATGCAAAAGATCTCAAGTAGTACCACTCCCTAATGACCACACATTCAAATATATGATACTATATTGGCCATTCCTATGAAAACCACCACAGATAGAATGGGGGTTTGAACTTCAAAGCCAGCCTCCACATCTCAGCCAATAATGTTACACCTCCTACAAAAAGTCCACCCTTCCTAATCTTTCTAAAACAATTCCACCAACTGGGAACCAAGTCTTCAAATACATGAGCTTACAAGGTGGGAACATTCTGCTTTGAACCACCACAGGTGAAAAGCCTACTCAAAACCATAGGTTCGTGCAGTAGTCCTTTTGGTACTGTCCACTCTCACTCTGGCAAGCACCCCATGACAATTAACAGCAAAGTCTATCAGTCTTCTACACTGCCCTTTGTGTATCTTCTTTAAAGTCATTCAACAAAGATAATAATGGTCTGGAAAGCCCAGGAAAATAGGATGAGTTCTTGGCCATATGAAGCATACAAAAGAGAAATGCATACCACTGTTAGTCATAATATCTCATCAATTTCTTTGCTCAATACATTTCATTTTAAAACTTTAAAGCTTGCCCCAACAGAAAGGAATCCTAGAGAGTGTTTGTCGAGTACATTTCATTGTCTTAAATCCTTCCTTCCTTCTTCCTTCCTTCCTTCCTTTCTTCCTCTCTCTCTCTCTCCCTTTCTTTCTTTCCTTCCTTCCTTCCTTCCTTCTTTCTTTCTTTCTTTCTTTCTTTCTTTCTTTCTTTCTTTCTTTCTTTCTTTCTTTCTTTCTTTCTTTCTTTCTTTCTTTCTCTCTCTCCCTAAAAGTAAGCAATTAGCAACTAAAGAGTGGCAAATAAACCAGTTGCTATTCCATTGCCTGTGATGATGCTAAAACATACAACATTTTACCTTTGACCATTTCCTAAGAACCTGTTTCTATTCTGGACACCCGTTCCATTTCTGCTATACATAGTTGAGAATTGCATTTATTCTCTGGGGCTTTAGGGGAAATGGGAAATGATCAAATTCAACCTTTCACCTTCTTTATACTGGTTTACATAGGCCTTCTCAAAGCAGATTTTAAAACAGATTTCTCCAATTGTTCTAGTCGATATCACTAGTATTTTTCATAGAGCTCTGGGCATGAAATGTCAGCTGGTAATAAAGTTTTACTTTGCCTGGCTTCATCCTTCTGTACGCATCTCCCTAGAATTAAAAGAAGGAGAACTGGCCAAATGCCATCTCAATTTCATCTCACTTTATTATTTCCCAAAGAGCAAACTAGATAACATTTTAACTCCCAGTAAGGAAACTAATTTATGCAGATCTAAAACTGAATGCAAATGATTCAAGGCCACCAAATGAGAAAAGGCTTTAAAGGCAAATTTGAAATCCATGTTTGAACTTTTTTTTTCTTCTTTCATTTTTCTGTGTCAGATCTGGAATGCTTTCAGCCAGTGAACCCTTTCTCAATTCTTTATGGTCTTTTGTTGTCTTTCACTTGGTTTCCTTCCCTCGGTCAGGTTCAATGTCACTACTAGAGTTATTCTAGAGCACCTAAACTAATATGCTTATGTGTGGTCATTACTACCACCTTTCCATTTTTGATTGACTTCATTTCCTACTACCTTGTTTATAAATTATTTTTCCTTGTGTTTTTGGCATGAATAAAATATTTTCATTGGGGCGACCTTACGTGTCCGAGGCTACTGCTTTAGAAACTTATTTTGGCAGGTAAAAACTTTTGGAAAAAAATTTTTTTGATGTTAAAGCCTGCTTTAAAGTTTTGTAGTATGTATTTGGAACACATTTCATTCTCTGGATAATTAATCCCTACTTCTAAGGTGTGATTTTTCTGAAGTCTTTACCAAATGATCTGGCTGATAACTGATGTTTGCATTCCCTGGCTAGTTATTTGAACACACTCAACTGCTGTGAGCTTTGAACACTGTGTTGTTGATGATGATGATGAGGATGATGTTGTCAAACTACTCTATGGACTTTGATGCTAAGCTCTATGGAGTTTTATCTTGCACACAAACACTCCATAAAACCTTAAATAACAGTCTATTGTCAATTTCTAAGTCTATATTTCTACACAACCCCTCCTTTCCAAACTGCTTTCCACTCATAGCTACTTAAGTCTCCCCAAATTCTGATGTACATCTACCATTTGTTTTTTCCTTTTCTGAGACTACAGAGATACAACATTCTGGAAAGAAATTAGAGTATTTATAAGATTCAAATAGCTTTTCTTTTTGCTTTTATAAATTATAGCACATATTACTGTATTAGCTGGTTTTGTTTAATTATGACCAAAATACCTGAGCATTTTAAAGATATATTTTAGCTTGTAGCTTTAGCCCTATGGTTGGGAAGGTATATTGGGGCAGTTCACAATGGAAGAGCATGCTACAGAGCCTGTTCGTAACACTGTAGACCAGGAAACAGAGATGTGGAAATAAGTAGGCATAACAGACTCAAGAACTCATCGGCAGTGATCTACTTCCACTCTCTAGGATTGGCCTCCACTCTCCTAGGATTGGTTTCCAGAACACCTGAGAATAACTCCACAAACTGGCATCAGAATATTCAAAACATGAGCTTTTAGGGGACATTTCAAATTAACAGCTAGTCACTATTCCCAAGCAAGAAATCAGCTTAAGTCTCCTGGAAGGACATTCTTTGAGGTCTCTAGCTGAAATACTTTCCACAGACACCTTTAGGGCTTAGTTCCTCAATTTACTGAGACCACTAGGGTAAATGAGGTTATCAGAGACACATGATGACCTCTCCACATGTCCCTGATTTTTTGCTCCTTTAATTTTTCTCTTTAGTACATTTTGCTACCTGATAATAAGTTATGCCTCTACACATTTACTTTTTTATTATTATTACTAGAGAATGGCATATGTCAGAGGAAACAAGACTCCTCGTGCACATAAGAAGTCACACAAGAAATATCTTAAAGGAATAAAAATTTTGAATGGACCTGTCATTATTTTTCTGTCAAGATTCTTTGTGGCTTACAGAATAAGACGGGAACGGAATAGGAATTCTTTTAGTACAAATAACTTAAAACTGAAAACTTTGTACCCTCAATTTATTTTCTTATTGAATATTATATATGATATTTTTTATAAATGTAGCAATAAAAGGAAGCCTTTTGGTTTTCTTCCTTTGCTGTTTGTTGGGTTTCTTGCTAAGTTCCCCCGGGAAGACTACTTAGAAAAGCTGTATATATGTGTACCGATGTATTTGTCAGAGTAGGTTAGAGTAATGGAGTATCAACAAGCAACCCTCTGATCACAGTGGTTTAATATATGAGACTGATTTCTTCCCGAGGTTATGCATTTAGCATAGATCAGTAGATGGGGGAGGTACACTTTCCCCCACATTCCACTCTGGGACTTGATCTTATTCTATCTGTCAAGGACTCAGTATGAAGCAGATGGCTTATTTAAATTACTGTAATTCAAGGAATGCTTCCCAAACTGCCTGTTCACTAGGGCATCAGCAGAGGGTAGGGAACCACAAATGATACTGAAACACTGGCTGAGATGTTGTCATCCTTCACCTGCTTCTCCTGGAGGAGGATGTTTTGAGGCTGAAGGTGGGAAAGGATGCTGAGAAATGAAGAATAGACTTTGCAGTACCTCTGACTTAAAATGGTATACGTCCACTGAGCTCACAGTTTATTGGCTAGCGCTTGTCCTGTGGGCTGGGAATACATATTTCTAAGAACTCCTACAGTCTTATCTTATGCAAATGTAATGTATACTGGCATATCTAGTATTCAAGTAGCAGAGTGAACTCCCTTTCAGGACTGCTAGACTTATCACAGAAATGATGCTTTTGTTCAAATATGTTATCAACTTTGTGAACTTTTATCAGTTTTAAAAGTTAGGTGCCTTTAGCTGTCAAGTTATTATAATTTCTAATTTTGATCAGTATAATTTTTAAACTTTTGATTGGTGTCATAACTTATCCTGGCAGATAGGATTTGGGGAAATATTAATAATTAAATGTTCTAAATGAAAGATTTCATGAACCAACTTTCTTTATATGTGATCAAAGTGACAACTTGTTGACAGATGACTGTTACATGCCCTCCAATCTAGTGGAATGATTTTTTTTTTAAGGACAGAGCATATCAAATCATTCAATGTCAAATTATAAGAGCTCACTATTTGATTTTTAATTCATTAGCATATTACCCTGGAAAACTATGAGCCACATATTCTTTTGTTTAAAGAAATGAAGATAATAAAAAATGTTTTAGTCAGAATCAGTTAACTTTCACAAACAACCCTAAAAGTTGTCCTTGTTTTGGCTTTCCTCCATTTGTTACCTTTTCTGTTCACCCACAAAGTGCTAGGGGTTTCTTCTTGTTCTTAGCACAGACTTCACAGGGTGACTGATAGGCTCAGCTTGTCATCACTCAGAATCAGAGACTCATGTCACACATTTATGTAATAGGCTGTTGGAAAGCAGGAACATTGAATATGGGATTGCACACCAACTTTTATTGTTTCCACTTAAGAACAGTGTGCCTTACTTGTACTCAAATTCATCTTGCAACTTTCCAAGTATTGATATGTTTGACATCCTTGGAGTTTTTGAAACATATCCCATGATATTTATACGGGCTTTCATTTTCCTGTGCACTATTGATGGAATCCATCCTTCACTCTACTACCTTCCATTTCTAGTTCCTTACCCTTCCAGAGAGATCAGAGGAAAGAACTCAAGATGTCTACATTATAATCACATGGTTGGTTCTTCCCGTGTCCAGGGTCCACTCTCAAGCTATTTAGATTCTTACTTTCCATACTGGGCAGTCATTAGCATAGATTACATATCAGAGAGTTGGTTTTGAATGACTAAAAGACAACGATTACCATTTAGGAGATCTCAAGGATGTTAGGAGTTCAGTGTCATAAACCAGCAACCACCACAAAACCACATTTCATCATTGCATCGTACAAACTATTTTCATTTCTCTCCTCTTCTCCTTATGGCAAGATGGTACTTGTTTCATTTTTCAAATGATGGCATCCACTTTCGTGACTAACTGTTGACACCTTATCAAAAGTGTCTTTCAGACTAGTGAAGCAATATTGATACCTTCATTTATTCTTTTCTCTTTTATTGATGCCTCTTTTTTTCTCAATATAGATTCATAGTCATAGCCTCTCTGAATTTTTCTCTAACTGAGGTGTTTGCTTTAGCATTGTGTGAAGGCAGGCTTGTTGGCATTGAATTTCCTCGGTGTTGTTTGAGAATGAATTTCCCCATCACTTTTGCAGTATAATTTGGCTGTATTAAGTCCAGGATAATAACTTTTATTTCAGCAGTAAATGTTTTATTTAATCATTCTTCAGTCTGCCGATGCTTATACTAGCTTGTCGGTTGTAATTCTTAACCCTCCTCCTTTGTAGGTAGGATCTTTTCCCTCTCCTGATGCTGTAAGATTTTTCTCTTAAGTTTTTGACTTCTGCAGACTGAATATATGTCTAGCTTGATTATATGTACCTATTCCCTCCTGTTAAAGACACATAAACACACACACACGCACACACATGCACGCATGCACACACACACGCACACCGTAAGGATACCAAAGATGGGAAAACAATCATCATTAAAGTAAGAATTAACTATAACACAAATGTTGTCAGTATCACACAAAGAAGAAATTAAATAAGTGTTAATAAGATGTTGAATATTCTAATGGAGAAAGAAAACTAACAAACAAATATAGTTGTCTCAGCTGGAAATTCCAAGAGAGGATACTGCAAATGGTTAAGAGGAAAGCATTGCAGAGAGTGAAGGATATTTGGACTCATCATATTATCTGATGTAGTGAAGGGAAGAATTAGAGAGTGAGAAAAATAACAGCATGGTAAAAACTCTGAAAATTTAAAACTTATGGGACAACTTTAGGTATGATATAAATGCACCAATAAGAATGAGGAAGGAGAGAAATAATGGAACATAAGACCTAATCTGTAATAGTATAATTTTGTAAAATATTTGACAATTCATGGCAAACACTGTACCAGTGATACAAGAAACATAGAGAACACCAAGCAAGTGTGCATTATGTGTGTGTGTGTGTGTGTGTGTGTGTGTGTGTGTGTGTGTGTGAGTATATGTGTGTATGTGTAGGTGAGTGTAGAGACAAATGTGTGTGGCACTGGATAATAGGAAATGAGATCAAATACATGCCCTTTGTGAGAGTCTTAATTTTTATGTGGATATTGTTTGAACATTTGCATTGCCTTGATGCTTACCGAACTCATGATTTCTAGTACCATTTTGCCTTCTATGTTAACTCTAAACTTCCTAACCTTTTCTGAGAGACTTCTGTGACTTTAAGATATATGTTTTATTAATTTTTTAAGAATTTCAGGCAATGCATTTTGATCATATTAACCACTTGTTCCTCGATTTCTCTCAGAACCTTTGGTCTACTCTTATACAACTTTGGTTGTGAAGATTTGTTCTAAGCATGAAGTCTAATTTGTATTGGATAACTATTTTGAGGAGTGGGTTCTGTCCTGAACTGCTGTGAACTTACAAGGGGTCAAACCATTAAAAAAGATTGACTCTTCCTCTCCCAGCAGCTATGTAATGTCAATAATTTCCCAATAACACTAATAACTATTTGTCTACTGCATGATCCATTCTGGATTTTTTCTGGCTTGAGCTTGTGCATGTCTTACCCATGCTATCACACTGTTATAGAGTTCATCCATGCAACTGCCCTGATAAGTCTAGACAACATTGTTTCCTTGTAGTCGTGCAACATCTCTCAATCTTAAAAAAACTTTCCTGTTCTCTCCTCTTAGAAGATCTCTGAACCTTGAAAGGGGCAGGAGTTGCAGTGTAGATGTCCCACGTGGGACTGAGCATTCCACAGGCTCTCCCATTGAACGGTTGTAGATCTCAGTGTTAAGTATTTCGACAGAAAAAAAAGAAGATTCTTTGGTGGCAGTTATGAGATGCAGTCATCTACAACAGTAAGACATAAAGACTGGTAGTTGGTTAACGGACTGATTGTGTTCAGCTCCTAGGACTGATGACATGTGTAACCATGGGTTCTAGTCCCTAATATCAATAGCGGGTCTGTGTTTTGTCTTACGGGGTGGACCTTACCTCTAATCAGAAGGTAACTGATTTCTCCAATGGCATTCATGCAACTTTTACACCAGTGGGCCTTGTCAGGCCAGATGTAATTTAGCTTGCAGAATTTACAGATGAGTGAGACAGGTAATTACATTTATCCTGCAGTAGTATGTATAAGACTATACAGGTATCATCAGAGATGAAGCTTTCTAGTGATTACCAGCTTAAGTTTTTTATATTCTGTGACTCATAGTATCTTTGAAAGTACTAAACCACTACCCGAAGATTACACATGGACAGACCCAAGGTTCCAGCTGCATATGGATGTAGAGGATGACTTGTTGGGAACCAATGGGAGGAGAAGCCCTGGATCCTGCCAAGGCTGGAGAAACCCCTGCCCAGTGTAAGGGAATGTCAGGGCAGGGGGTAGATGGGGAGGGGAACTCCCTTATAGAAGAAGGGGGAAGGAGAAGGGATAGGGAGCTTATGGATGGGAAACCGGGAAAGGTTATAACATTTGAAATGTAAATAAAAATATCCAATCAAAAATTTAAGAAAGGAAAGTAATGTTTTATCATCAAGCTCTGAGAGAGGGATGTTAACCCAGAGTATTGCCAGTTGTCTATAATGTTTGGGTGTCAGTAGAGCCTCATTGGCCGATAACTCAAAAGGAAAGAACCTATTCCTGACACTGCAACTTTTATTTGCTAGCATGTGTTGTCTAGTTAGGGCATTTCCTGCCCTCTCTCCGCCATAGGTCTTTGTATATATTTTACAATGTCTCTATGATGGTAATTTTATATATGAATTATTTAAAAGACCTTTAAATATTATTTACGTCTTCCTGAATTTGCTACTCCCATCTCATATCCTGTTTGGCCATTCCTGCTCCAAGTGTCTTACAATTTGGGCTAAAATCCGCAACACTAAAGCATTGATGACATGACAATCAGTTATCATGTAAGGAAACGAGGCTATGTAACAGTGAGTCTCAGTCCGTGGGTCATGATCCCCTTTGGGGTTCAATGACCCTTTCACAGTAGTCTCCTCAGACCATCAGAGAACTTTTCACTGTGATTCATAAAAGTAGCAAAATTAGAGTTATGAAGTAGCAGTAAAATAATTTTATGGTGGGTGTCATGACAACATGAGGAACAAATTAGGATCACAACATTAAGAGTGTTGAGAACCAATAATCTCTTAAATAAACCTCATTGGTTCTTTGCCATGTGTCTGGGACTAAGTCTATCTCACATTGGTATGATTTAGAAATGAGATATTCTTCACTCATTGAAGACTTGGTGCCTAGTCCAATCAGTGAGAGGTAATCAGTAATTTGGCTATTCAGTGGATAATTGTAAATATAGTAATAATTTGATGGCATTATTGAAGGGTGATGGAAACTTCTGGGTGTGGAACCTAGTTGGGGACTTTTCTCCCCATATTTTCTTTATTCTAACACATCCACAGAAAAGAATAATAGCATGTAACATAAACAGTCAGATACTTCTAAAAATGAATTTGGGTATACTAATAATTTACTTTTGCTCTGTTTGTCCCATTATTCAAGGTGAACAAAACAGATATCACAGCAGTTTGCTTTTTAATTAGTTAAAAGAATGGCAATTTTCCAACAAAGATCAGCATTGATATATCCAGCCTTAAATATATTTTTCTTTTCTTTTATTAGATATTTTCTTTATTTACATTTCAAATGTTATTTCCTTTCCTGGTATTCCCCCCAAAAGCTCCATATCCTATACTCCCTCCCCCTGCTTCTGTGAGGGTACTCCCAGACCCACCCACCCATTCACCCCTGCCTCCCCGCCATGGCATTCCCCTACACTGGGGCATCTAGCCTTCACAGAACCAAGGGCATCTCCTCTCATACACGCCCGAAAAGGTCATCCTCTGATACATATGCTGCTGGTGCCATGGGTCACTCCATGTGTACTCTTTGTCCACCTGCGGGGACAGGGGGGAGGGGTGTAGGTATGTGGATGCAGGTTGTTGGTTGGTTGATGTTGTTTTTCCTATGGGGTTACAAACCCATTCAGCTCCTTCACTCCTTTCTCTAATTCCTCCCGTTTACTGAGGCGCAAGAAGTAGAAAGACCAAACTGTGAATGCTTCAGTCATTAGACAGGGGAACAAAATACTCACAGGAAAAAATATGGAGGCAAAGTATGGAAATAGACTGAAGGAAAGGCCATCCTGAGACCACCCCAGCTGGGGATCCATCCCATATACAGACACCAAACCCAGACACTATTGCAGATGCCAAATAGTGCATGCTGACGGGAGCCTGATATAGCTGTCTCCTGAGAGGCTCTGCCAGAGCTTGACAAATACAGGGCGAATGCTCTCGGTCAACTATTTTGCTTTATTTTTTTTTTAATTTTCATTTATTGGATACTTTTTATTTACGTTTCAAATGTTATTTCCTTTTCCAGTTTCCAGTCCATAAGCTCCCTATCTCATCCCCCTCCCCTTCTTCCATCAGAGTGTTCCCCCTCCCATCCACCCCGCCTTCCCGCCTCCCAGCCCTGACATTCCCCTACACTGGGGGTTCCAGCCCTGTCAGGACCAAAGGTTTCTCCAATTGATGCACAACAAGGCCATCTTCTTCTATGTATGCAGCTGGAGCCATGGGTCTGTCCATGTGTACTCTTTGGGTAGTGGTTTAGTCCCTGGGAACTCTGGTTGATTGGTATTGTGTTCTTACGGCGTTGCACGTTGCAAGCCCTTTCAGCTCCCTCAATCCTTTCTCTAACTCCTCCAATGGGGACCCAATTCTCAGTTCAGTGGTTTGCTGCTAGCATTCGCTTCTGTATTTGTCACTCTCTGTCTGAGCCTCTCAGGAGACAGCTATATTAGGCTCCTGTCAGCATGCACTTCTTGGCTTCATCAATTTTGTCTAGGTTTGGTAGCTCTGTGTGTGTGTGTGTGTGTGTGTGTGTGTGTGTGTGTGTGTGTGTGTGTGTGTATTAGCTGTATCCCCAGGTGGGGCGGACTCTGAATGGCCATTCCTTCAATCTGCTCTAAACTTTGTCTTCATATCTCCTCCTATGAATATTTTTGTTCCCCCTTTTAAGAAGGACTAAAGCATACACACTCTAATCTTCTTGAGCTTCACATGGTCTGTGGATTGATTGTATCTTGAGTAATTTGAGCTTTTGGGTTAATATCCACTTATCAGTGAGTGCATACCATGTGTGGTTTTTTGTTTTTTGTTTTTGTTTTTGTTTTCGTGTGTGTGCGTGTGTGTGTGTGTGTGTGTGTGTGTGTGTGTGTGTGTGTGAGAGAGAGAGAGAGAGAGAGAGAGAGAAAGAGAAAGAAAGAGAGAGAGAGAGATTGGGTTATCTCACTCAGGATGATTTTTCTAGTTTCATCCATTTGCCTATGAATTTCATGAAGTCATTGTTTTTGATAGCTGAGTAGTACCCCATTGTGTAGATGTACCACATTTTCTGTATCCATTCCTTTATCGAAGGGCATCTGGGTTCTTTCCAGCTTCTGGCTATTATAAATAAGGCTGCTATGAACATAGTGAAGCACGTGTCTTTGTTGTATGTTGGAGCATCTTTTGGGTATAGGCCCAAGAAAGGTATAGCTGAGTCCTCAGGTAATGGAATGTCCAATTTTCTGAGGAACCTCCAGACTGATTTCCAGAGTGGTTGTACCAGTTTGCAATCCCACCAACAAGAGAGGAGTGTTCCTTTTTCTCTACATCCTTGCAAGCATCTGTTTTGATCTTAGCCATTTTGACTGGTGTGAGGTGGAATCTCAGGGTGTTTTTCATTTGCATTTCCCTGATGACTAAGGAAGTTGAACATTTCTATAGGTGCTTTTAGGTCATTTGATATTCCTCAACTGAGAATTCTTTGTTTAGCTCTGAACCCCATTTTAATAGGATTATTTGGCTCTCTGGAGTCTAACTTCTTGTGTTCTTTATATATATTGGATATTAGCTCTCCAGTGGATGTAGGATTGGTAAAGATCTTTTCCCAAACTGTTGGTTGCCGTTTTGTCCTAATGACAGTGTCCTTTGCCTTACAGAAGTTTTGCAGTTTTATGAGGTCCCATTTATTGATTATTGATCTTAGAGCATAATCCATTGGTGCTTTGTTCAGGAAATTTTCCCCAGGACCCATGTGTTCGAGGCTCTTCCCCACTTTTTCTTCTATGAGTTTGAGTATTTCTGGTTTGATATGGAGGTCTTGGATCCACTTGGACTTAAGCTCTGTAGAGGGCGATAAGAATGGATAGATTTTCATTCTCCTACATGCAAACCACCAGTTGAACCAGCACTATTTGTTGAAAATGCTATCTTTTTGTCCAGTGGATGGTTTTAGCTCCTTTATCAAATATCAAGCGATCATAGGTGTGTTATTTCTGCATCTTCAATTCTATTCTATTGATCTACCTGCCTGTCTCTGTACCAATATCATTCAGTTTTTATCACTATTGCTCTGTAATACAGCTTGAGGTCAGGGATGCTGATTTCCACCAGAAGTTCTTTTATCATTGAGGATAATCTTTTGAGATGATATGTTAGTAGTAGTGGAATATTTGAAACAGCGTTGCCATATAGACATGACATCATTACTACTTCATGAACTCAGAGTAGCTCTGCTTATTTGCACAGAACCATAACAAAAACAACCCCATCAAAATACCTAATTAGATGGGGGAAGAGTGCTCTAGGTCCTACCCCTTACTGAGAATCTATGGAAGTTGGTAAGTGCGAGGAGAGTGGAGAATCATTCTGGTCTAGTGGATGTATCCATTTTCCAGGAGCTAACCTCACACTAATGTATATATTGGCAACACCAATTGCACTCAGTGGCTTAGTAAAAATAAATGATGTTGTAAAGGACAAGATGAAATGATGCAGGGAGCAGGACATGGGAATTGAGGGACATAGATTATCATATTTCATTGTATAAATGTATGGTATTATCAAGATAAAGTAAAATTACATCTAAAATATTTATTTACGGCATTTCCTATTAATCTATTAAGTACATTTTAACATTTGATAAACAACATAATGATAATGATCAATCTTACTGTGCACAACAATTTTTAAAGGCTATCCCAAAGTAGAACCTTAAAACATGTAGTGAGTAAATTATCAGCAAAAGATTACTTAATGTATTCAGAACTCACTATACAATCTCAAATTCTCCAGTTCATCTCAAAATATTGATTAGTTGTATTGTTGATAACAAAACGTACTTTTAAAATCAAATTCCAGCTATGTGATTTCTTTGTCTGGAAACACCAACATTGTCTGTTATTTTGATTTGATGCTATTTGACTCACATGCTTAATCAGAAAATCCCATGTTGCCTCCCAGAACTTAAGAGTTTTCCAGATTTACAGTCTCTGTGCTGACACAGAAATTACAGACAGTTTTTACCATATGCCTTATAAAAATTTGTTAAAGGCTCATCGAACTTGACTTGCATTTATCTCAATTGATCGATTGCACTCACACCCGCAATTTTCACATTTGTTACAATACACACTGAAAAGAAAAATAGCTGAGAGTATAAATTAGCTCATATTTTCTCTAACTGAAAACATGAAAGGGAGTACATTAAAGCTAATCATCCTTCTATTACCTTGTCATTGCTGCATTTTTACTGATATATGATGTGAAATGAAAAACAGAAGCAGCTTTGGGAGCACGGTGCTGATGGAGTGGAGGAGCGATTGGCATGTTTCTCCTGGTTGCTCCTCTGTCACTTGGACTGTGTAAATTGAGTACTCAAGCATGCACTTTAGGCTTTTGAAAAGGAATGGGAAAACTTGGGCTTTGTAAACTCCTGAAAAATAGAATGCATAAAGAGTTCATATGTTGAAGATTACCTTAATTTTATGAAGACCATCTTCATTATCCTATAGGCACATTAGCTATTTAAATTTTTTACATAATCATCTCTAAACTAAACATGAAAAGTCAACCTCTAGGAAAAGTTATTGATAGAATCTTAACTAAAAAAATGTTATAGTATCATCTTCATGAAAATATAGTATTCTGGTTATTTTTCTGTCAACTTGATACAAGTTTAAGTCAGTTATCTGAAAGAAGGTGATCTCAGTTGAGCAATTAGCTCCATATGACTGGGCCATAGCTGAGGCTGCAGGACATTTTCTTAATTAGTTATTGGCTCGTAAAGGGCCCACGCCATTGTGGGTGCTGCCACCTATGGGCTGGTAGTCTAGGATGCTGTGAGAAAGCAGGATGAGCATGGCAGGAGGATCAAGCCAGTAAATAGCTTTCAGTACTTGACTTCAGGTTCCTGCCCTGTCTGAGTTCAGTTAATGCCCTGACTTCCATCAACGGACACTGACTCCAGATTATTAAACTAAATAAACCAGTTTCCAACCCAAGTTGCTTTTGGCATTGATGTTTCATCAGAGTAGTAATAACCCTAACAAGACACGTAATAGTTTGAGTTTCACAAGAATGTGTGTAGAGTTAAGGTAGGAGATGGTAAAAAGGTCAAGCTGAATTTGCCACTTCACCTGGATTAAACATCTTTTGCATTTTGTTTTTAATTAGTTGTTAGTCATCTTTTGAGTGCATGTATAACAATAAATTTTTATGACAATTTGAAGTAGTAACTTCTGACCACCCCAAATAAGTCGCCATCTATTGAACTGGGTCATTGTTTTTGTTAAATCTACAAGCTATTCATTATCCTGTTACCTCCCAATAATTTGTATAAACTTGAAAGAAATGCCTACAATTGTGTCTATTGTCGCTATAGATTTTTAGCCTGAGTGGATGGTGACTCTTGCATAAATAATCATTTTAAAATCACTTCACTCCAAGGAAGATTTAATAACAGTGATGTATTGCACTCCAGATACAGAGCTCTTTTGTGGGTATTGGAGGAACCCCAAGCTTCTAGCACCAATTTACTTGTTTGCGTCTCTGAAATTCTGGGATCCTCACTGCAACTAATGCTTCCCTTTCTTAGCTTCTTACAAAAACTACGCAAGAATTCTCTACTTATATTTTAACCCAGTCATGTGGTGAATGATCTCCATGACAATCTCAGTCTTGCTTTTTAAAAACAACTATGCTATGTAGTAGACTTTTACAACTCTGTTTAGTTCTGCTGTGAGTGCACGATGCAGTTTCCCATCCTTAGGTGTTACACTTTCATAGGTAGATTGTTTTGAGGAGCAAGGAACTCCTTTAGATTGGCCTTACCTCTTTTAAATGAATTGCAATCCACACTGGACGGAACCAATAGGTGGGAGTTTTTTCTTAATACCTGGTTTCTTTTGTTTCAGTGAAACAGAATAGATCTCACTTCATCGGTGCTCATATCCTTAGAAACCACTGCTGTTTTATCAGCTTTAAACTGAATTCTCTCTTCCCAATTATGAAATTTTCCCTGCCAAACAAATTATTCCATCACCTTCAAATTTATCTCCAGTAGTACATTCTAGGCAAGTCAGATTATTGGTCAAAATACTACATGAATGGCCCCTTTTCTGGTTCCTGAGAAAAATCTTATTTCTCCCTGAAACCTTATAACCCAGGACCCCACTGGCTGTATTTCTCCTGGCGATCTTGTGTTCCAAGAACCTACCAGGATTGACCATTAAATTCTGCTTCTAGCAGTCAAGGGTTTGTCTAATACAGAGTTCAAATACCTCCATTTCTGATAACAAAAGAGTAGGAGTGAGAGCTCCATAGTTAGGTTTATGGTAGCCAGGACCCCACTTACTCAGTACCAATTTCTGTCCTAGTTTCATTTATGCTGTGATAAAATGCCCAGGAAAAGTGACTTAAGGGAGAAAGGTTTTATTTTAGCTCACAAATCTACGTTATAGTCCATTGTTACAGTGCAGTCAAGGTAATGAAAACCTAACCTCTAGTTACATCACATCTACAGTAAAGAACTCAGGGAAATAAATACATGCATGCTTACTGCTCAGTTCTCTTTCCCTGTTCTTCAATTAAGAACCCAATCCCAGGTAATGATATTACCTGCCTTTAGGTTGGGTGTTCCCACATCAATTAACAACATAAATAATAATAATCATAATTAATAATCAAGGCATTCTTCCACAGATACACCTATAGGCGAACTTGATCTAGAAAATCTCTCACCAAGACTATTTTCTCAGGTGATTCCAAATTTTACCAAGTAATAAACCAAAACTAACCATCTATGGCTATAATTAAAAAGGCATATAACCAAGAGCTCACATATGGGAGGTTGTGGTCAAAATGTCAAATTGGAATTGGAATACATTTTGAATGCACAGTATACAAAATTTTTGCATGTCTGCCACTGGAAATGATATTTAACTTTAACCAGGAGTAGAAAAGCTAGTAATATATTTCATGTAAATATTTAAAATATATGTGGAAAAAGACAACCATACAATTATATTCTTACAAGCCTGTCTTCTATATGATGTCATTATGCCATAAATTTGCAGGCTCTGGTGTGGCATTCAGGATTTCAAGCAATAATCTAAATATTTTGCATATGCAAAGAGGGTAACAATTTAAAATTTGCTTTCCAAAATGCAGTTTAGCATTCCTTGGCCACACCTGACATCATTTACAAGGCATGAGTTTTTCATATATGTGAACGTTCATAGTATGCCTATGTAGCCATAGATTTATCAATGTGTTGCTATTAAGAAATTCCACATAGAATTTAGAAATGATTTACATTAAAAGTTGTTTTAGTTCCTTTCTTGGCTTTCTTGTTCTTTGTTTCAGCATACCGTGCTATAATTTCTGCCTCCCTTTGGGTCTCTAAACCTTTCATATATTATTAACCTTGGTATTCTAGCCATTTGTTGTGAAACATTATTATTTAAAAAGATATCTTTACTTCACAAAAAAAAAATCCCGATTTATTTCGGTTATAAATTCAATCAGGGATAAGAGAACAATGTTTCTATTCCATACTGTAGTTTCAGGCCTTTTATGGTGGTGTCATGGTAGCAAGTGATCTAAAGGACCTGCCGTGGCTTGACTTGCATGCCCGGTGCCTTGGCAAGGTCGGACTAGCTATTAGATACTCTGCTAACTTTCCTATCGATGTGTCATGGGAATACATATCAAAGAATTTGTATTTATGTTGTAAAACTATAAGCCTTCAGTAATGTGGTCATTTATAATGCATATATCAAATTTTAATCTCTCTCAATACACAATGCAATTTTGCTTTCTTTATTAAGAGTAGCAAATATCAGGATGAAGCAAGATGTTACTATTTATCTTAAGATTGTGAGAAGCAGACCTTTTGCTTCTGCATTTTATACTTATTAGTATACATTGCCT
This sequence comes from Rattus norvegicus, assembly GCF_021556685.1. NCBI lineage: Eukaryota > Metazoa > Chordata > Mammalia > Rodentia > Muridae > Rattus > Rattus norvegicus. Next base: position 7,959,830 of record NC_141552.1, on the reverse strand, counting down.
CGGTTTCAGATAGGGAGAGAAAGCCCACATATACAAAGGAAGCCGTTGTGTTCTTTCACTGTCTGGAACTACTGTGACTGGGAGTATTAAAAACCAGTTTAGTCCCTAAGCCGTCTCAGAAACAGGTTAGGGTTCTGTCAAAGCTTCTGTGTTCACTTTTTCTCTTTAAAGAAGGAGGAGGAAGAAGCACAGAATTTCCCCTTCATTGTTTCTGGTGACTGGATCTAGAAGTGTACATTTTCTGTGTTTAGCCTTGAGGCATGAGAATTGCATAGTTTCACCCACTATGGATAATAGTGCCATAGAGATTTCCGTTGACTGGGTAAAGCAGAACGATGAAAGGGACGAGAGGTGACAAGGCATATGCCTGAAATCCATAGTATCAATATATTTAGTCTGTAGCACTTTTAATATTTTCAAGTTTGGGGTTAAAAAGTGTATTCAAATATGAGGATGAGTTACAACTGCTTGTTTGAGGAGAAAGTTAAATAGCATGATTCTCATATATCCTACTATTAAAAAAGATAACCGGGTATATCTGACCAAACTGTTGGCTAGAGGAAAAGTACAGCATATGCATTTAAAATGAGATGAGACAGTTCGTGGCATCCCAGGGCTAGCTTGATACTGTGATTTGAATGTGGTGCCATCTCAGGCCACCCTAGGATACCTTGCACACATCCTGGAATTATTCTTGCATTGGTTAACGTAGAGGGTTGCATAGAATGTGCACATATCTAAACGCATAAACAATCAAAATAAAAACCAGACAACGCCCTCATGATATCTAAAAGCTTCCTTAATGACATCTAAAAGCTCTCTCTCTCTCTTTCTCTCTCTCTCTCTCTCTCTCTCTCTCTCTCTCTCATATATATATGAGAAAAACATATATATATACATATATATATATATATATACATTTTTTTAAATCAGGCTCAGAGAAGGACATGGTCTTCCTTTAGAGTGGGTCTTCCCATCTCAACGTAATCAAGATTATCCTCTTACACAGGTCTAGAGGCTTATCTTCCAGGTAATTTTAAAGCCTATCCAGCTGATATTCCTCACCAACTTCCTCCCACTTTCAACTTTACACGTACACATACAAATTTTAAACCATATCCTTCTAGCTTTTGTCACATGAACTGTTGGCCATGCTATAATGCAAACCATCATCAGCCCAACTTTAGAAGTCCTCATGGTCTTCTGCAATTTAAACGCTTTAAGAAACTCCATCAACATCTTACTTTTCCTATGAAATCCTACAAAATAAAATGAATAAACTACAAATAAACCCAAAGAAAGATAAATCCTCATTTTCAAATGGATACCAAGAGTCTCTCCTGATTGTCTATCAGCCATAGCTGAATCGGCCTTAAAAGACAGGACTCCTGATAATTACTTTAGTTTATGTTTTAGCACATTGTGCCAGACATACCCTCATATTACCAACCTGTCTTTTCTATTCATTTTCAATTATATTTTTAAATATTTTATTATAATACAAACATATGTTTCATTGTTTTGAACACTGCAATTCAGTTTCAACTGACATACTTGATAGTACTTAAAAAGTGTTCCCCAAGATGTCGCTTTGGATATTTGAATATTTATTTTGATACCAGACCTCTTTTTTTCTTCATTAAAAATTATGAAGTCTGCAAGTAAATAATGAATGAATCTAGAAACAATCACCCTAAATGAGGTAATCCAAACCACAAAAGACAAATATGTCTTGCTTTCCCTTCTAGGCGGATGCTCACTTTTAAACTTTAAAGATGTATGTTTCAGTCAGAATAACCACAGAAGTCAGGTAGTGGGTTAAGGACTAGGAAGGAGGAGGAGATCTTCCAAGGGAAGGGAAATAGAGAACAGTGCTATGAAAAGGTAAGGGAGAACCTAAATTAGGAGACAAAGAGGATTAAATGGGAAGGATTAATATGAAGGCAGAGGTAAGGACAGAACATAGAGGGCAGTGATGGGAGGGAAGGCTTAGGAGGAACATCCTACAAATAAAAGCTTCAGTGTCAGGAATGGGTTGCATTTTGTTGAATTGTTAGCTAAAGTGGTCCCATAAACCTCCCGAACATATGCTGCTGGTTGCCCTCCACAACCGGACAGGAAGATTGCTGACGCTACCACTTATGTATGTCATTGAACACGGGAGAATCAGTCTGGTTCCAAGTTAGAGGTTTCACTCCTATTGACCATCACTCATGGTGCTGGAAGGTACTTTGTGTGATATTGGAGGAGAAACTCACAATAGAAACCTGCCTGCAAGATAATCTGGTATAATAGTGGCACAAATGTTATGGGAGTAAACAACCATTATTTCTGTAAATTAGATGTAAGTGCCCCTCCATCAGATAACAGCCAAATTAAACATTTCAAAAGTGACCAGGAACCTGAGACTAGATAGGTCATGAACATTATGGGAAAACGAACAGCTCTTTTTCCGAAAGATAAAAATAAAAAGTCAACATAAATGCCTTTTAAGGAATATAGCTGTACTCATGGGATTTCAATATTGTCACTTCTATGATTCATCACCAGGTTTTCTATTTGTAAATGCTTGTGGTTCCATACCTGTTTAAAACATGAAGGTTATGTATCCCTCATTGCCTAAAAGCAAGTTAACAGTTTGTCTCATTGCTAGCATTGTCTTACTGTTAAATGGTTATAATTAAGAGCTGACAGCCATTAGCTGGGGCAGGATGTAAGAGGGCACAATATCTGGGTAGGTAGAGAGACAGGAAAAACACTAGCAGAGGTGAGCGATTCAAAGCAGACACAAAAGGCAACAGAAGGGAGGCCAGAACAGAACAGGGAGGTAAAGAGAAGGCTACATGGTGAGGTCAAAAGCCAAAAATTCAGATTAAATTAGAAGCTAGCCGAGAGACTTCCCCAGCAACAGGCTGAAAGCTTTAAACTATATAAAACTCTCCACCATTTTATTATTGAACAGCTAGTGGTATCTGAGAAACCCCTCAATACAGCCCTCACTAGAGAAACTTCTTCTTGCAGTAGACAGTAATGAACAAAAGATCTATACTTGGACACTGTGCAGGGAGTGAGACTTTCTAACTCAGATATAAATAAGACATCTTTATCAAAACCCTCCACTCAAGGTCAGAAATCTATGTAGAAGAGGATGCAGAGAGATTGTAAGAGCAGATGTTGTAGACTACTCCCAGGAAACAAGGCTGATATGTATATATAATATATATGTGTGTGTGTGTATGTATATATATACATACATACATACATACTTACATACATACATACATACATACATACATACATACATACATACATACATACATAGAAATCATGATGGACATCATGCACAAGACCTGCACAAGTTCAAACCAGAAAATATTTCAGCATTGACCAGAGGAAAATCAGCCTCCTTCATTAAAGTGTCATGAGTATATCAACCACACTTCCATTCAGGACCCATGGTCAGCAATCGTTGGTCAACAAGAAATAGTCCTTATGTTTTCTTGTTTGCATTTGTTTTGTCCTGATTTTGGGGGAGGAAAGGGGTAAAACGAAGATGAAGTCATTGGGTAGGGAGGTAGGGAAGATCTGGAAGGAGTTGGAAGGGAAAATTTTTGAAATGTATGTTAAAATGTTTATTAAAAACCTATCCATTAAATATATAAATTTATATTTTGGTTTGGGGGAGCCCAACTTTCAGATTCATCTACTTTCCTCAATGCAAATCCACAAATCTCTCTCATCTTGGCATTAGTTAAATTCTCGAAATATTTAACGAACATGTAAAGGGGTTTTAAACAGGAGTCAGCTTATCTCTGAAGTTCCCAAAATGTGGAATTAAAATATCCTGTTACAAAACTAGGAGGTCCTTTCGATAAGAAAGCAGCCTCTTGGCTGTAGAGAAAGCCTGTACCGGATCAGTTCAGTCAAGGATATAGACGATGCCTGATTATTTTTGAAGCAGGCAGAAGTTTTAGGACTCATGTGAATCATCTAATTTAGTCCCATTACATTACAGTGACCTCTTGTTTTTAATGGTGTGTGTGTGTGTGTGTGTGTGTGTGTGTGTGTGTGTGTGTGTTTGTGTGTATGTATGTGTTTGTGTGCTTGTGTGTGTATGTGCGTGTGTGTGTGTGAGTGTGTGTGAGTGTGTGTGTGTGTGTGTGTGTGTGTGAGAGAGAGAGAGAGAGAGAGAGAGAGAGAGAGAGAGAGAGAGAGAGAGAGATATTCAGGTCACAATGTCAAAATTTCCCATTTGACTTTATGAGTATGTTCTTTGTCTTCGTGTGTGTTTGTGGAACACCAGCACCTTGTGCCTGCAGAGATCGTAAGAGTCAGATGCTCTGCTATAGAATTCCAACTGTGAACCACCATGTAAGTGCTGTGAATCCAACAAAGGTCCTCTGGAAGAGCAGCTCATTTTCTTAAGCCCTGAGCCATCTTCAGAGGTTTCTGGAATGATTGACACATCAGGTGAGTTTCTTGACCTCTTTCTCCTTTATTTCTGTATTTTCATCTTTCTCTGAAATCCTGATTAATTCCCTCTCTCCTAACTGATAGCTATAAATGAGTTACAGAATGATTCATTATTTACCACAACGGGCCCCCAGGCCAGTGGTTTGTGTGAAATGCAATAAAATTCCCATCTAGGAAACGAATTGCAATCCTTCATCTCCTTCCCCTTAGTTGAAAAATAAGAATGAGTTGCTCGAGGCCTCATTCTCTCTGCAGCTCTGCTCCTAGTAAAATGAAAGAAAAAAATCAGAGGATTCCATCCAAACTTCTCTAAGAAGATCCTGATCAAAATGACAAGCGTGCTCCTCTGTCTCCTTCTACAAACAGAGGGTTTTGACTAATACCACTCAGCACCACCAGGCGAAGTCAAATGTAAATATGCCCTGTTTCCTCCCTTGGGCTCATTTCATTCTTGGGAAGCATCAGCTTAGCTTTTAATCTCCTGGACTAACAGGTCATTACTCATTTGTTTATGGACCAAATGATTCACATCAGGGTAAACACCTCCTATAATATAGTTCTCAAAATTGAGTGGCTCTTCAACAGAGTGATAATGAATAGGATGTGTGACTTCTGCTAATCTGGTTCATTGTTTGCGAGTCATGCCAATGGTTTCCTTTATTAAGTTTTCTGGCAGGAGTGCAGAATTCACAGCCTTCCAGCACCATAAAAACTTTCATTTTTAAGGATCTTGGTAGACACATTTTTAACATAACCCCTGAAGCTACAGCATTTCCCTTTCTACTGGCAGTTCCTGAAGTCTTTAGAGTTCTAATATGCTTTGGGAAGCTATAGGCGAAACCATGGCATTTGGATATTTTCCTACTGGAACCAAAGGTGACATACTCTGGCCAAGCCTATCAGTTTTAAGCAAAGCTCCATAATTAAAACAATTACTTTTAGTATTTCAGGATATTCAGTCTCTAAAAAGTATAATAGCCAATTTTTACTGAAAGATATTTGGATATTTGCTCATACCCTTGCATTTTTTCATGACTTTTATCCTTTTGAAGAATACACTACTATGAGCTGATGTTTTTAAAATAGATTGATCAGAAAGGGCAATGGGAGAAAATAATTGTGTGCGTGTGTGTGTGTGTGTATGTGTGAATGTGTGTGTGTGTAATAATTTAAATAAAATAAATTGAGTATTTCTTATAGAAAAACTCATAAAGTGGGTACTATATTAAAGCACTAAATTGTTAATAAACTGATTGCATATTGATAACTCCAATGGAGTGACACTATCAATGTTAACTGTACTCCAGGGCAGGATTCCTGCTCAGGAGTGGTTGGTAAACCCTGAACCTTGGTGTTTTTTTCTTTTTCTTTTGAGAGCTTTAATGTTGTTTTGTTTTAATCATTTTTGTCTTTCATAATTTTTGTTTGTCTGTTTTCATTTTTATATTTGTTTTCTTTTGACACGCACATACACGCACACAGACGGGGAGGGGAGAGAACATGTGAGGTTGGGTGGATAAGAAGGTACAGGTACAGAGAAGCTAGGAAAAGTAGGGGGTAGAAAAAATACAATTAAAATATATTGTATGGAATTGATTTTTAAAGCTAATAAAAGTTCAATGGTTCAATACAACAAATGTTTACTGCCCAGTCTTTCAAAATTTGATGTGGAGGAGGAGCTCTTCTCCAAGGGCCTTCGCTTCTGTCTTTCATCTTCACTGCTTCAAAGCTCCTAGCATCCAACTAGTGTTATAATGCAACTCAGCACAGAAGAGTATTGTCATTGAATAGAGTCTATGGCCACAAGAAACAGGAAAGTGTAAATGTTATCAGAATTTCATTTTACTCTTTATTATACTTACGTGAATAGTCTCAAAAAGAAAACATATATTAAAAATCAAGCTTTTACTTAAGAAGCCATACAGTAATGATGATGTATCTTCCAGATCTTCACGTTTTCTTTGATTTTTTTAACCAATGAAAAACACATAAACGAAACATTTTCTTTAACATAGTATTAGTGCTGTTTATTTTTTCAATTGTTAAGGCAAAAATCTAACAAACCATGACCAGGAGACTTCAGGAAGCACTAAGGTGTGCTTAAAACAGGAAGTGTCAATAAAATATGGTCCTTGTCTCAATGGATGTGTCATTACCCAGCTAGTTTTAAAAACACTAATCCTACTCTCAGATGCAAGAAACGATTGCTTTGTGAGAATGAAGCATGTTTCATAGAACGATAAAACCTTTTGGCTTCATATGCAGAATATTTCTAATAAATAAAGTCATGCAAATGTTTGCCAAGTGCCTCTACATGACAGATAGGTTGAATAACTGGTAAATGAAATCAGACTGTCTGAAGACCCTCTTAAGGAGTTTATTGGCTAGATGCAATTCAAGGCTGCAAACAGGATTAAAGGTTTGGGATAGACGGTCTACTGCATATATATATGAAGCAACCATCAGTTTTGAGCACTTTAGAAATAGCACCCATTTGGGTACTTAATAATTGCTTGAGTCCTGTTTCCAGGACTGTTACAAAAAGCTTTTTTTTTTTGCATAGTTGTTGGCAATCTGACTGAATGACACAACAGGACTCTTGACATGCAAATAGATGACCGAAGACGTTTCAATACGAAGCAGCATTTGATATCTATCCATTAAGTAAATATAACTTAGAACTAGACTTAAATCATTCCCAATCAACCTAAGGTTGTTCAACTTTCTGGGTATTGACTAGAGCCAGTAATTGGAAGTGCTTTCTGTTGAAAATCTGTATGAGCCTGGAGGATTCTAAGAAAAAACAGCCTGAGAGGTTTGTTTCCAAGAATGTGAGGATGAAGGCCTATGGTTTCCCGGTTTTAATCCATCCCTGCCTAGGAGAAGGCAGCTCTACAGAGCTTTAACAGATGTTAGACTCACTTTGCTTTGTGTATGAAGCACTTCACACCTCTGCTCCCTTTAGAAGAGAAGCTGATTAGATCCTATTCTGTAAATCTCCAAAGCCCAGAGAGTAATATTAGTAGATTCCAAGTCTTTGGTGCAAGCACAAAAACAAAATGAAGACGAAGCTGGGCCCTGGAGGAGTTTGGCGAGTTAATGAATGATGGCCTCTTTCCATCTTCTGGTATTCAATTGAGCCACAGCAGATGGGCAGAGGCTCCGTGGGAAACATGAATTATGCACGTCAGACTGTTGTTACATTTCTCACAATCACATTTTCATCACTTCACCTGTTGTATATCATGGGCTGATTAGTTATGCACCTCATCTCATATTGGCAGTCCTGGTGCAGAGATAATCTTTAATTGGTTTTTCCCTCCCATATGCGAGTCTGCTAAAGATATTTTTTTGCCTTTCCTTCATCAGACATAGTTTGTGCTTTGAATTATTTTAGAGAGGATGACACTGTGTGTTGTAGTATTAATATCAGTTGATAAATTGAGATTAAAAATTGGCGAGTGCATATTTTAAATGGTAGGTGAACAGCACCTTTATAGGTACCCAGGAGGTGGGATATTTGTAATGCAGTGTTTAAACAGAAACAAAGCTCGTAGAAGTTACTATATCAGAGTTGGATCAGACATCTGATTCATTAAAGCACATAAAAGGAACATTCACTAGCTTTTTATTTGACATATACACAATTAAAACCATTTTACACTCTAAAACTCTGCCTGTAACTTTAAGATCAGATAAACACTTAATCATCAAGAGAAAGAGGATTGTGCTGTTGGGAGAGCTTAATTTGGGGTTAATGCTTATATACTGTGAAGATATAGGCGAGCCACTTCACCTTCTAAACTTCAATTTCTCAATAATGCCTCTACCTTTAAAGGGCTGATGAGAAGATAAAGTGAAACAGTGTAGGCAAAATCCCTTATAATGCTTGGGAGACAAAATCAAACCAGGATCTGTTAAATAAAAGTACGTTGCATCGGAACAGATGCAGTGGAAGAGAACTGGCTAAAACTGAGCCCTTTTAAGAATTTTATTATTGTTTTAGGGAAAACAAATGCTACTATAGCAGACCATAGTTTCCTGTAAAAATCAGGTCATGTTGGAAGAAATTTTATAGAAGGAAAGGAGACAGTTTCATGTCCCCATCTATTTAATGCCTCCCTTACCACACACTGGAGCCTGGTTATTTAGTTGAGCAAACTCGAAAACATTTTCATCTTGTAATTCTCTCAGACAGACAATAACAGTGTTGTAACACTAAATGTAAGGAAAACAAAAATCATTAAGAAACCCCAGAAAATAAAACTCTGTCAATTTATTTGAATGACTGATATAAAAAGAAGAGGAAACAAAGAAAGAAGAAACAAAGAAATAAAGAAAGAGAAGCCTTCCACTCAAACAAATTTCTGATACAACTCAGAGATTAGTGACAGTAAAAGACTTTCTACCAGCATTGACAAAATAGACCTACAATAGAGGGAATGCCCACACCTCAGTGGTGAGAGCTCCAGTGTGAAGGGGGTCAAAACAATTCCAGTGATATAAAAGGAGCTAGGGAGATGGCTCAGTGGTTAATTCATGCTGTTCTTGCAGAGGATTTTATTTCCATTCCCAGGGCCCACATCTAGAAACTCACAACCACCAATAGCTCCTATGGGATCCAATATCCTTGTCTAGACTCTGTGAACACCTGCACTCGTATACATATGCATATGTACCTATCCAATTTTAAAATAATCTTTTAAATTAGAGAGAGAGAGAGAGAGAGAGAGAGAGAGAGAGAGAGAGATCAAGGTACAAAAGAAAACATGAATTTCCTATTCCTTACGTTGCTTATAATTTCCCTTTGCTTGAAGCCAGCCAGAAGTTGGCTACCTAAGGGCTTATGGAGAATAGCTCTCCTGTCATTCAAAGTATAAATCAAAGCATGAATGATAGCTTTGTGATGGGCTAGGCCAGGTAAATTGACTCACAGAAGGAGATGTTGTGAATTATCATAACTTTTATTTAGATGGGGAGGGCTATGGCAAGATATCCAGAATCTCCTCAAAGATCACCCCATGGACACTTCTGTATTATTAGTTTGGCAAATTATTTTAGAAAGCATAGATCTTTTTCTTTTTTACCTTATTATCATTCTGAAGTAATTCTTGAACAAAATAGATAATTTTCTCATACATTGTAACCTGATTATAGTTTTTACTCCTTCTACTTCTTCCAGTCCCCTCTCCTCTCCCATCTGGATTCACTCTTTTTTTTTCTCACATTAGGAAAAAAATAAAAATAAATCAAACAAACAAACAAACAGGTTTCTAAGAAGTAAGAATCAAGTATGACAAAATAAAATAGAATAAGGACAACAAGCTAGTATTATATAGAATTTGGAGATGGCAAACCATCAGAAGAAAGAGTCCCAAGAGCAAGTCCAAGAGTCAGAGACCCACTTGCTCTCACACTCAGAAGTACCATAAAGTTACCAAGCTAGGGGCAGAAGCAGGTGCAGAAACCCAGAGCTAAAAGGAAGAGACAGTCCAAATTTGAGATCTTCATTGGGTCTATAATTCTTGGAGCTCAGGGAACCCCACAGAAGAGGGGGAGGAAGAACAGTAGAAGCCAGAGGGGTTAAGGACATCAGGAGAAAACAGCACACAGAGATAAACTAAGCAGGGCTCACAGGGGCTCACAGAGACCCAAGTGGTATTCACAGAGCCTGAATGGGTCTGTGCTTGGTCCTCTGTGTAAATCTTATGGTTGTTAGCTTGGTGTTTTGCAGGACTCGTAACGTTGGGAGAACTGTCTCTGACTCTACTGTCTGCTCTTGAGATCCTTTTTCTCCTACTGGGTTGCCTCACTCAGCCTTGATATGAGGCTTGTGCCAAGTCTTATTGTATCTTGTTATGCATGCCATGTTCAGTCGATACCTCTGGAAGGCCTTCTGTTTTTTGGAAAGAAAAAATGAAGAGGACAGGGGAATTGGCAGGAGGGGGAAATGGGAGAAGTGGAGGGAGGGGAACAACAATCTGGTTTTTATTGAAAAATAAACAGAATAGTACTAAGCTAATAGCTAGAATGTATGCACAGAAGACCTGACGCAGGTCCATGTAGGCCCTGTGCTTACTTGCTTTAATCTCTACAAGCTTAGTGTGCCTTATTTGATTGATTCAGAAGCTCTTATTCTCCTGCTGTCCCCCATGACCCTCTTGCTCTTAAAATCTTCCTGCCTTCTCTTCCTTGGGATTCCTTGCTGTCACAGGGCAGGAATTTGATGTAGACCTCCAACTTCCACTCTTCCTCCACATAATATCTAACTGTGAGTCTCTGCATCTGGTCCCACTTGCTTTTGGAGGAAGCTTTTATCATGATAACTGGAGAAAGCATTGATCTTTGAGTATAGCAGAATATCATTTATTACACCAGTAGAATTCTATTTACTTTTAATTCTTTTATATTAATACTATAAATCAGTGAATAATAATAGGTTTGAATACACTTTCTAAGCAGCCAATAATAATATGTTGGGATTAAATTTGAGATATTATTATTGTTGTTGTTGTTATTTTAAATCTATATGGGTACACTGTAGCTGTCTTCAGACACACCAGAAGAGGGCATCAGATCCCATTACAGATGGTTGTCAACCACCATGGGATTGCTGGGAAATGGACTCAGGACCTCTGGAAAAGCAGTCAGTGCTCTTAACCACTGAGCTATCTCTCTAGCCTTGAGATTTGATTAATTATTTTAAAATTCTCTTTATTCATACCTTATCTCCCATATAGGTATGAATAAAGATAATATTGTGCTTAGAAATGCACAATATTATCTGAAGCTCCCTAATGACTACTGCAAAGAAAAGTCTACAATAATTTATCTTAGCACTTTCTATAGCATTTGATGAGAGATTACTAAATTTAAAGAGTATCATTTAATCATGTTTGGGTCTCCCATTCTAGGATGCATATTTTAGACTGAAGTACAGACTATCCTTAGCAATGTTTCTAACAACTTACAGGAAGAAAACAAACAAACAAAAAACAAAACAAAAATCCTCACCTTTGCACCAGATAATTCTGTTCCAATTTCTATGTCATTTGAAAATGTTAGAAAGTATGTTTTACATTCCATTACTTGTTTAGTCTTTATTGAGCAAGTAAATAGAGAGATACAATATTTAAGTATTTTCATGACTCCTATGTAGCATAGAACCTACCTTCCAAATCTAGGTAACATTCTGTACTACCTCACTGTTAGTTAGTATTTCCTTCAACATTATCATCATTCTCATGTAGTTAGGTATAGTTGTCTGAATCATGAGTAGCATAAACTCATCTGGAAGCCAACTTCCATTCAGGTGTTCTACAGGATGGAAAAAACACGCCATCTTTTCCATACTGGGTGGTCCTTGGCAAGACCAGCAGAGTCCTTCAGAAGGACAAGGGTAGAGTAGACACAAATATACAATTTTCTCAAAGTTTGTCTTTGTCTTTGATTGATCATTTGTCACAGGACTCTTAGCTCAATTTTCTATCTATGATTTTCTTACATTTTTAATTTCTCACCAATAACTTACAGGCTCTGCTTAAATATAGTTGAGCTATTATCCTGCCCTGTAGCTAAAAGTTATGGCTCCTCTCTAAGACTACCATCCAAACTGTAGGAGAAAGTCACAAATTTCAGATTCTGAAAACAGAAGCCAATACCAAGTTTCCGAAATGGGTAGGTATAATGAGTTTAAGGCAGTTTGGGGTGATTAATATATTATCTAGAAACAAAAATATGTATGAGCTGTTACGCCTGACTGAAAATTTTATGCTGTTTACCTGGGATATTTGGAATGAAGAATGACTAATTGTTGTTCTATAACACAGGTGTTGCATAAACTAACAAATTACCCTAAGTGAGTGTTTGTGTGGTCATAGTTTCTCATTCGTGTGCAGAGGCTTCTCATCTTATAAAAGCTAACCAAAGATTAAAACCTCAGAAGAACTTACGTCTATATTTTTTTCTTGTCATCATATCAGGAGTATCATATGTGAGAACTATTCACCTGATGTTTACATGGTATTGGTTATTATAACTAACAAAGACTTAAAGTGTTCAGGTAGATATGCTTTGTTTATATAAACATTGTGCAATAATCCTTGAATTCTGATGTTGTTTGTGACCCTGGAACTAATATTCTACGTTTTCTGAGGGATAACTGTATCCCTGTATGAAGGTTTATACATCACAGGGCTTGGGGAAAAATTAAATACTTCTAGGTAGTTAATGGGAAAAAAGTAGTTTGCACTGAATAGGAAAAGTTTTCTTTTTTTAATTTTATTTTTCTTGGATATTTTATGTATTTACATTTTAAATGTTATCTCTTTCTCCCTCCTCTCCCTTACTCCCCTCCCCTGCTTCTATGAGGATGCTTCTACTCCCACCAATGCCAACCTCAATGCCATAGCATTACCCTACATTGGAGAAGAGAGCCTTTGCAGGACCAAGGGCTTTCCTTCCTATTGATGCTAGACAATGCCATCCTCTGCTGCGTATGTGGCTGGAGTCATGGGTCCCTCCATGTGTACTCATTGGTTGGTAGTTTAGTCCCTGGGAACTCTCGGGGCGGGGGGGGGGGTGGTCTGGTTGGTTAATGGTCTGTTCCTATGTTGCAAACCCCTTCAGCTCCTTCAGGAAAAGTTTTCAAGTTGCTTAATTATGATTGTTTTAATGTCACTCAGCTGGTATACAAAGCTGTAATTCCACCTACTTCAGAGGCAGGGGGATTACACTTCTAAGGCCTGTTAGCAAGGTAATGTAAGGCCAAAATGGACAAGGAAGGCATGGCATGTAGCTCAGTGGTAAAGTGTTTGTCTCACATTTGCAAATCTGACTCCTAGAATTGCAAAATCCAAATTAAAAAATGCCTTCAGCAATAGAAGTCTGCCTTCTTAGTCATATTTTCTGTTTGTGTGTTAGAATATCCTGACAGAAGCATCTTTGGGAGGAAGGTATTTGGGCTCACAGTTTGAGATATAGTCCAGTGTATGGAGGAATCAAGGTTATAGGAGCTCGAAGCCACAGGACATTCATAGCATCTATAGTTAGCGTAAGAATTATGACTGTATCTGCTCTGTTTCCTGTCTTCTTTTTATCCCATGCAGGAATGAATCTTCTTGTGTCAATGAATGTAATCAAGATAATCCCTCCCAGGTGTGCCCAGATGTTTTCCTCATAGGTGATTCTAGATACGACCAAGTTGGAAGTATTAGCCATTGTGTTCTAGTCACATTGCCTGTGGTAACAACATACCTGAGAAAACAAGTGATCCTATTCAGAGAGGATGATTTGTCTTGACTGTGGTTTTGATATTTTAATGGACACTGAGCTGGCACTGTTACAGCTGAGAGGTGGCACAATACAGTGGAGGAGGGGGAGCATGGTGGACAGAGGCTGCAAACAGCATGGCAGCCAAGAGCAAAGTGAGAAAGGGTTAAGACAGGAACTATCTTTCCAGAATATGCTTCACGGTTTTCTTCCCTAATTTGAGATGAACCCCCGCTATGACAAATTAGAAAGTATCATTATGCTTCTCCATGTCACTCATAAGTATGAAATATTAATATTCATCAGTTTTCTATGGCCTCTCCTTCCATCACCTATGTCACCTCTTAGGTCATAGTCCCTAACTTTAAATACTTATCAATGACTTTACAACTGGCTATCTGTGGGTAGCCAACAGACTTCCTGATTTTAGCTCCGAAAGCCCTGCAATCAGGAAATTTCTTAATCCCAGACAAACGAAGAGTGGTCAATCTAATCTAGAGCACGATATTCTGGTCATAACATCCTAACCTCATTAGAAGGGAAACATAGTTTGCTCATTAGTATTTCAATACTCACCCATCTTTATTCTTAATTAAATTTATGGGTTTAGAGTCTTGATAGCTTTATAATTGCATGCCATTCTCTGCCAAATAAAGGCAGAATCTGTTAGTTCCTACAGGACTTCTTTGTTATTGTTCTTCCTTATTGCCTCAGTGAACTCGGAATACTGATTGGATATTAAAGGTCTTTGCGTTTCTTTTCGTCTTCGCGACGGCAAACTTCATCCTAAGAACAGGTTTCCAGAGTTTTCTTAAAGTATGGATGTGCTACTCAGAGGTCAATTATATTAATACTGTGGTAATACAGCCTTGCAAATGAATCTCTTTCTTGACTTTTCAATTCATCTTGCATCTCTAGTTTTGTTTGGATAAAGGGAATATCTGTGTGAGGGAAAAATAACATCTGTCCCCTACATGCAGAGCTCTAAGCACAGCTTGCACTGCATTGTGATGCTCTGTATTTTCATACATAGAAGTTTCCAGAAGTGTAATGAACCAATTGTGTGTTTAGTGTATGCCTCCTGATTTATACTCAATTCCATGAAGCAGACACGGGTCTACATCATTGGAAAGTATATTCTAAGTCCTTATGCAGAGCATGGATGAATTGGGTGCATAGTACATGTTGACTAGATGAATAATTGATGAAGAATTGGTGGATGGGTACATGAATGGATGAATAAATTTGTATGGAAGCCTGATCAAGTATGATTTGCAGGTTGGTCTTCATGTGGGTCCCAAACAAATGGAGCAGGGTAAAATCTCAAGAGCTGTTGACTGTATGTGGTATATAGATATGATCTTCTAGCTTGGTTACCTTGTCTGGCCTCAGTGGGAGAGGATGTGACTAGCCTCACAGAGACTGGATGCACCAGGGTCAGGGTATATCCACTCAGAGGAGAAGGGGAGAGGGAAAGGAGGAAGGATTGTGGGAGGAGATGACCAGAAGGGGGGCTGTGAGGGGGAAGTAAAGTGATTAAGTAAAAGCAAACAAGGAAACACACAAACAAACAGTGGCAGCTACTGTTAAAAAAAAAAACAATCTGAGGCCAGGAACTGAAGCAGATGTCATGGCAGATACAACCCAGGACAACCTGTGTAGGGGCAGCATCATCCAAAATGGGCTGGGCACTCGTATCTCATTCACTAATTAGGAAAATGACTCACAGATTTGGCTACAGGCCTATCTGATGGAGATACTTCCCCAGTTCAGGTTCTCTCTTGCCAAATCTCAGGTGTTTCAAGCTGAAGATATCGATATAAGTGTGTGTGTGTGTGTGTGTGTGTGTGTGTGTGTGTGTGTGTGTGTGTGTGTGTGTACAGATAGATAGATACATAGATAGGTAGATACATACATACAGATAGATAGAGTAATTGAAAGACAGATATAGACATAGGCATAGATAGATATGTGTGTACTTACATACCTATGCATTCTTTTCAGAGCATACAATGCCAGAGAGATATAGCCAACCAGACTTTTTAATAAAAGCTGAATTCTTCTGTGGTTCTTTATGGAGTCGCATTCTGGATCAAATCTGGTCAGCTTAACCTGTGATAATGAGACCAATCATGCTTTAGTTTCTCTAAGTGTCTCTCACAAGATTTCTATTCTTTGGCTTCTTCTACACTAAATACAATAGAACTGTGATCCTCAATGCTTTCGGGAGAAAAATGAGGCTGGGGTCCATTTCCTGTAAATTTATGGCACCTCATGGTAAAATACTAACAATATACAGAAATTCTCGTGGTGAACGTTTAGACATCTTTGCCTTGAGGATCACACACAAGAGAGCTTTGCATCCAATTCCAGAATTACCCAATCCAACCATACTTCACGCAGAATTCAGAATTTTTCTCATATGCTCTATTAACCGGAATTCTGTTGGTGAGTGGGATGTAATCCACAGTAAGATAGAAACTGTAGACAACAGAATGTCACTGGGTCTATGACATGCCCAGTTCTACACACAATATGCTTTGGGTACAGAGAGGAAGAAAGAATGGTGTTGAAATGGGATTTCCCTTAACTAAGGTAATCTTCACGGAGGAAGAAATTACTTTATTGGAAAGATGCCACTAGCTTCTATTCAATATTCATTTAAAAGAAACATTTTCTCTAGCTCCATTTCTATCTGCGTTCAACAAGAAAACAAACCAAAGAAACAGAACTCACTGTGTTTGCTTTCAGGCAGCCTAACTAAATGACGAGTAAGTGGGAAAGCACTTTTACTTTTTCATGGTTACTACGAAACGGAACAATTAACAAATACATTTTTACAATATTCACATTCATTTCTTCTAGCCATTTGCAGAGATGCCAAACATAAAATGCAAACATTTCAAAGTGCAGGATATTTAAAAAGTAATTGGATCTTATTCTCAGAGTTAATTTAATTGATAATTCCAGACAGGTGGCTTATGGCTCAATAAGAACTATGATGAGTTTCTTTTTTAGAAACTATTTCTAATTTTCTTCTAGAGAAGTTGTGTGAGCTGATTGCTTGAACTTCACTTAGGTCCGGAAAAGTATGAGAAAATGTTCTTGCTGGCTACTTGACAGGGTAAATAAAATAAGGATCTATTGGGGAAAGCGAATATATTGCTCCCCGAAGGTGCGACTGTTTCTTCGAGCTGAAAATTACACATTTATGAGAAAAGCCAAGTGCTTCCCAGTGGGGAGTTGGGTGTCTCAAATCAGCTAAAGTTAAATTAAATACATATATTGAATAGATAAGTAAATCCCACAATTGGAACCTGAGGAAATATCACTCTCCCCTGTCAAAATATTCTATGTAGTTTCAAATAATTGGAATTAAGCATTACCTTGTAGAATTAATTCAATGTAAAAAAATAAACCGATTTAAAAGACAATAGTAATATTTTCATGTAAATAGGTTTTTTCACTCTTTCAATTCTAAAGTTTCTACAGTTTTCTAACAGACTGGTTTAAGTATACATTAGGGATTTTCTCCTTGTCGTCATATTTATCAATCAATGGCTGATAGACTACAGATATCCTTTTACTAACCCTTTGTGCTAAGAGTACTTGATAGATTTAGTTCATTTATTATATCAAGACATTTATAAAAGAAGTGATGGGTAAATGCTCATATGTATCATAAATGCAGAAAATACAAAACTACAATTACTTACTGTTCTTCCTTTCTGAGTTATGGTCTATATTGCCCTTGTTCTCCTCAGCCTTGTTGTACAGACCTTGAAGTCTGGATCAGAGAACATTTGCTTTTGTAGAGCTCTGGGTGGGAAACAGAGCTTTTGCAAACTTGGCAAGCATTGCCAAGTGTGGTACTGCTGCCTCTCAACCCTACCAAAATTGTCTACAAGGAAACAACTCATTCTGATTCCATCAACAATAACATGACTTTAGATTCCTTCTTTAAGGCTTGTTTGCCTTGAAGTTGTTAACTCTCTACTTCAAATGTTCCTTTCTTGCTTATTTTTCTCATACGTCTGTATACTTACTCAAAGTGCCTTTAAGACTCTAGATTTCATATTTTATTCATAGTTGTTATTTGTAGGGTGATCTCAGTGTTCTGCTGTGTCTGTGATTGGCTAAATACTAGTATGCTATGCCAAGAACAGTGTCATTTTTGAAGAAGGGTGACTTTCATCTGTATCAAGTACCAGTAGGCTGGCCAGGACCTGTGTCTCTTGGTCTACTTCTGTCTAGAGGTTTTGTCTTATATAAACCTCACAACATTGCTCCAAATCCACCAATTATCCTTGAACTCTGCATTTTTCCCACCTCTCATTCTCCTATGTTTTTTATCACTAGCAAAGGATTTTATTTTAGAAATTGGAATCTCTTCCATACTTCTGATTATCAGGGCTTCACAGTTTCTAGAGTCTTTCAAAAAGTACCTCACAGCTGTTTTTACCATAAGGGCACTTCTCCTGTTAAGAAAGTTAGGAATAGCCATCTCTGCACACTACCATATTTGGAGTGAGCCTTTATTTCCTGTCCAGGACTCCTTACAAGCTGCCTGTTTTGTTCTCTTTTCACAAGGTTAACTATTCAAACCAACTTGCCTTGTATTGGAAGTGTCTTCTTAAGTGTACCATTCATCTTTTCATATCTCTGCTTATAATTAGGGTAAAATGGATCATGGTTTGTCAAAGATGCCCAATGTCCTATTTCCCTTAAGCTAATGAATCAGGTCCCCTACAAATCTGAAGAGATTCGTTGGTGACCGTGATTAAGTCGACGATCTTGACTGGGGAGATGAACTTGCACTGTCATGCAGGTGCAATGTGCTCACACAGAAACTTGTAAAGACAGGGGCATCTAGCCCCAGGGAGGATCCCACAAACCGGAAGTGGGTATGAGAAATGGGCTATGAATTGATAAAAAAGGTGGCCCTTTGAAGCTGAAAAATTAATCTTTCCACTGCTGTTCATAATCTCTGGATAAATTACAAATTTCTTAATCCACCCAGAAGTCCCTCTGAGATGTTTTCCCAGTAAATTTCAGTTTGCAAGCCACTCACCACACAGCTTTATTTCCAGCTATAAAGTAACTTTGAAGTTTTAGAATTTCAAGCTGGTGGGCCACTGCCAACTGCTTGCTTTCGTTCATAAGAATTAGAGAGAATGGTCTCAGCCATTTCTTTTTTCTCTTCTTTATTTCCACTATAGCCTATTTGTCACTTCCTTCAGGATTCTTCCTGATAACTTAATCTGCTATGAAAAATGCACAAAAGGAATTGAATAAGGAATTCAATAAGCATAACACATATTAGCTGGACTATTTGTCACAGTCTTACGTAGAGCTGTTATCACCATCCCTCTCTGTGGCATGGGATTGTAGTGCTTAGTTTTTGTAAGTCACACTTAAATGCTCTTTGTCCCTAGGTATTTTCATATTTTGAAAAGATTATTTTGAAGGATTTAGAAAGAAGTAATTTAGAAACAATCACTTGAGAAAAGTATCCCTCAATTGTTTAGAAGGATAATAATTATTGCTGTAACCAAAGATAAATTTCTAGCTCTTGATGGCCACTGATATATAGGACCCAGACATGGTTCAGCCAATGCTCATTTCTCACTAGTTACAGTATCCAGGGAAACAACCTCTGCTGAGAAGAAGGCTGTGTTCTATGTGCAGTGCAGGATGCATTCTAATGCTTTCTTCGAGGCTATGTCATAGAACCCTGAACTAGGACAATAGTAAAATGAAACAAAATTTAAAATAAAAACCCTGAGGAATAGGAAATCCATCTACAATTAAGAGTACATCTCAATGATAAGTCTGGTCCCCATTAAAGGAACACTTGAATATTTAATAGGACCTAATTAAAATTAATAGACAAAATTACTGTGACGAAATTTAGGAAGTGCATTTTTCTCTTCTTTTACGGGAGTAAAATGCCCAATTCTTAAAATAGACTGTTTTAATGACTTCATTTGTTTTTATTATCAGCTTCTTTTGTCAAAGAAAATGATGAATTTTCATTGTGTAAACAATTGTGCTATTTTAAAGAGCCTGATGCAGTAAAGGTTGTGCTGTGAGCTTCATTGACTCATTTCCCAGTCTCTAACATCACGCGGATGTTACTTACATGCTATTCCGTTTACTATTGACTAAGATACAAAGCTCAGCATGGCCAATGGAATAGCTATGAGGAAATCAGATTTGCTACTTAGATTTCATCAGAAGCTAGTTTGGTGTAGACAACTTAAAAATGGACACCCATTCAAATATTTTTTTAGAAAAATGTTTTGCCACATTAGTTGCTTTCTGCATTAATATTACTGTCAGAAAAAAAAAACTAGAAAACAGTGAAATTAGTTCCTACTCTTTCAAGTTCCATACTTCAATATGACAAAAAGATGTTTCTCATTTATTCTTCTTCACATGCATAATCTTCAGGTGACAGCCCGAAGTTTTCTTCTGAACATCTGCAAGTAAATAAATGATCATGAGTTAGTCATTTAGCACAATATACACCACTCTGTGGGTAATCACACTCATTTACAAAACTTAGCAATGTTTTTCCATCCAATGGTTTTCTTAAATTGCACCACAGTGAAAACCATGGGAGGATGAAATGCAGCACTTTGGAGAAGCTGGGGAGGGGCTGATGCTGCCTGAAGGACCTTGGTTTTCTGCCTTTAAAGAATTAGAAATAGCAAGACAAAACATGTTAATATTCTTTTCCTTTTGAAATGTAAATACGCTTAACCCACAGAACCAACACTAATTTATTTATTTTTCAAAGGAAAGGAAACAAGCAAATAAGCAAACGAAATCTTCTGTTCCTTGTTCAGCCCAGATACTTTAAAGCTAAGCCTTAGAGAGGGCAATGGGACAGCCCTTGCATGCTCAGTGTTTGCGCTTAATCCTGATAACCGAAAGAGCAGAGGCCTTCTGTTGTCTTTGTGGTGGCAAATCTGAAATATAACCCAAATGCTTTTCCTTTCTCTTGGCATGAAATGATATCTTGTCCATATTTAGAAGGTTAAGTGTTATGTTTTAATATATGTATATTATTGCCATGATCAGTTCAGGTAATTAGGATAAATCTTGCCATCCTCTTTGCCAGCTATGAGTCTTTTTTTCTT
Source organism: Rattus norvegicus (assembly GCF_021556685.1). NCBI lineage: Eukaryota > Metazoa > Chordata > Mammalia > Rodentia > Muridae > Rattus > Rattus norvegicus. The sequence continues at coordinate 7,938,942 of NC_141552.1, read as the reverse complement.
TCTTTTTAATTGCAATTAAATTCTTTTCTCACACAATATGTCCTGATTACAGTTCTTCCCCTCCCAGTGCCTCCACACCTCCCTACCGTCTAGATCCACTCCTTTTCTGTTTCTCATTAGAAAAGAGCAGGCTTCTAAGAGATAACAACCAAGCATGATAAAATAAAATATAATAAAATGGAAGAAAAACTGTCATATCAAGTTGGGCATAGCTACCCAATAGGACGAAAAGAGTTCCAAGAGCAGGTACAAGAGTCAGAGAGAGACACACTAATTCTCATTGTCAGTTTTTAGTAAAAAATACTAAAATGTTGTAATTTATACAGAGGACCTGGTGCAGACCATGTAGGTACTGTGTCTGCTTTCTCTGTTTCTGGGAGCTTATAAGAGCTTTGCTTGGTTGAGTAGGAGGGTCTTTTTCTTCTGGCTCTTAGAATCTCTGGGGAATTCCTTGATTTCTAAGAGGAGGGACTTGATGGAAACTTAGACTCTTTCTAGGCTTAAGATCAGGTTGTGGGTCTTGGCATCTTCCCCATCTGCTACTGTAAGAAGCCTCTCAGATGATGAGTAGAAAAGGCAGTGATCTAAGAGTATAGCATATTATCATGACTGTCCCTTTGATCAATAGTGTTGGGTTTTGTCCTAGGTCTCTTGCTCATTTAGTCTCTGATTCTTGGTTACCCTGGCAGTGTCAGGTCAATGTTCATTCTTAAGGAATGGGCCTTAACTGAGAATTCTTTGTTTGGCTCTGTACCCCATTTTTAATAGGGTAGACTCTCCGAAGTCTAACTTCTTGACTTCTTTGTATATATTGGATATTAGCCCTCTATTGATGTAGGATTGGTAAAGATCTTTTCCTAATTTGTTGGTTGCTCTATTGTTGGAGGGATTGCAAGCTGGTACAACCACTCTGGAAATCAGTCTGGAGGTTCCTCAGAAAATTGGTCACAGTACTACCTTTGGACCAAGCTATACCACTCCTGGGCTTTTACCCAAATAATGCTCCAACATATAAAAGGACACATACTCCACTATGTTCATAGCAGCCTTATTTATAATAGCCAGAAGCTGGAATGAATCCAGATGCCCTCAAACAGAGGAATGGATACAAAAATGTGGCTCATCTACACAATGGAGTACTACTCAGCTATCGAAAATAATGACTTCATGAAATTCATAGGCACGTGGATGGAACTAGAAAATATCATCCTGAGTGAGGAGACACAATCTCACTCTGTCACACACACACACACACACACACACACACACACACACACACACACACAAACAAACAAAACACTCACATGGTATGCACTCACTGATAAGTGGATTTTATCCCAAAAGCTCAGATTACCCAAGATACAATCTATAGACCATATGAAGCTCAAGAAGAAGGAAGACCAGAGTGCAGATGCTTCAGTCCTTCTTAAAAGGGGGAACAAAAATATTCATAGGGGGAGATATGGGGATAAAGTTTGTAGCAGAGACTGAAGGAATGGCCATTCAGAGCCTGCCCCACCTGAGGATCCAGCCCATATACTTATAGTCATCAAACCCAGACAATATTGCTGATGCCAAGAAGTGCATGCTGACAGGAGCCTGCTATAGCTGAATTCTGAGAGGCTCTTCCAAAGCATGACAAATAGGTGAATGCTAACAGCAAACCTTTGAACTGAGTATGGGGTCCCCATTGGAGGAGTTAGAGAAAATATTGAAGGAGCTGAAGGAGGTTTGCAACCCCATAACAACCAACCAGAGCTCCCAGGGACTAAACCACCATTCAAAGAGTACATACACGTGGACAGACCCATTGCTCCAGCTGCATATGTAACACAGGATGACCTTATTGGGCACCAGTGGGAGGAGAAGCCCTTCTTCCTGCCAAGGCTCGATCCCCCAGTGTAGGGGCAGGGAGGTGGGAAGGGGTGGGTTTTTGGGAGGGGGAAACACCCTCATAGAAGAAGGGGGAGGGGGAATGGGATAGGGTGCTTTTGGATGGGAAACAGGGAAAGGGGATAGATAACATTTGAAATGTAAATAAAATATACAATAAAAATAAATAAATAAAATAGAGGAACAGGCCTTAAGTCCAATCAGATATTGTTTAACTACACCTATAAGTTCTGTGCCACCATTGCTCTAGCATATTTTGCAGGCAGAACATATTGTAGCTCAAAGGTGGTGTACCGAAGACACTAGAGCATAGGGGTAAAGGCTCCATATAGGCACCAGAGTAGGTTTTCCATTTTTCAATAACTTGTGTGTTATTGCCCTTGGCAATGGGGCTCCATTGTCAGTTTGCAGAGAGCAAATCTTTGTCTTTGCAATAGCATTGGATGTTTGGGGATTTCAATGGGAGCCCTTGGCCAACAACTCAATTCAACACAACCCAGCCCTAACACTAGAGGACTTGGCAGCAAGAAACTTGGCGAATTGAGAGTCCATATCTCTCATTACCAGGAATCCTAATTAGGATTACCTTATAGATGACAGGAACTTTCTCCCACACTAGGTTTCCATACCACCCCCACAGCCCTCCAATTCCTACTTCTCTGCCTGTACTCTCTCCATCTACCTCAGCCTCTCCCACCTGCTCATCACTTCCTGCTGCCATCGCTACCCATCCCTGGCTTGCCAGTTTTTGTTACATGAAGCTACGTCTCTCATATCCCTATTTTCTCTTGTACTTTTTGTCATGAAGGGGAGTAAGATTTTGTCAAAGGCCTTTTCTGCATGTGGTAAAGATGACCATGTGATGATTTTTGGCATTTCAGTTTGTTTATGTAATGGATTAATTACATTGATTGCTTTTCACATATTACACCATCCCTGCACCTCTGCGATTAGGTCTACTTGATTATGGTGGATGACCTTATTGATATAATCTTGGATCCAATTTGCAAGAATTTTATGGGAAATTTTTCATCTATGCTGATAAGGAAAATTGGTCTGTAATTATATTTCTTTGTTGAATCTTTATGTGAATTGAGTATCAGGATAATTATGGCCTCATGAAAGGATTGGGCAATGTTTCTTCTATTTCTATTCCTTCTTAATAACTTGAGAAATATTGGCATAAACTCTGTTTTAGAAGTCTTTTAGAACACATCTGTTTAAATTCTTTTATCTATTTGATTTAAGTTTGGTTAGTAGTACCTATCAAGAACATTATATATGGCTAATCTTCCAGGTCCTGAGTTCAATTCCTAGCAACTGCATGATGGTTCACAAACAGCTATAATGAGATGTGTTGCTCTCTTCTAACCTGCAGACTTACATGCAAGCAGAACACTGCATAATAAATAAATCTTTAAAAAAATTATCCAGTTGCTTTAGATTTTCGTATCTTAGGGAACATAAACTTCTAAAGCATGTCCTTATGATTTTTTTGGATTTCCTTGGTGTCTGTTGTTATGTTCCCCTTTTCATTTCTGCTTCTCTTAATTTTTTTTAAATTGGATATTTTATTTATTTACATTTCAAACGTCAGCCCCTTTCCCAGTTTCCCCTCTGCAAACTCCCTATCCTATCCCCCCCTCCCCCTGCTTCCATAAGGTTGCTCCTCTGTCCACCTACCCACTCATGCCTCACAGCCCTAGCATTCCTCTACACTGGGGCATCAAACCTCCCCTCCCATTGATGCCAGATAAGGACCCTTCACCTCCTTTAGTCCTTCCCCTAACTCCTTCATTGGGGTCCTTGTGATCAGTTCAATGGTTGGCTTCGAATATCTGCATCTGTATTGGTCAAGATCTGGCAGAGCCTCTCGGGAGACAGCTGTATTAGGTTCCTGTCAGGAAGCACTTCTTGGTATCAGCAATAGTGTCTGAGTTTGGTGTCTGCATGCGGGATGGATCTGTCTGGGGCATGGATGAGACTGGTGGGGCAGTCTCTCAATGGCCTTGTCTTCACTCTCTGTTCTACTCTTTGTCCCTGTATTTCTTTCAGACAGGAGCAATTCTGGGTTAAAATTTTGGAGATGGGTGGGTAGCCCCATCCCTTGCCTGGGGGACCATGCCTCACATCTGGATATGGTCTCGACACGTTCTCCCTCTCTTTTATGGAGTATTTCAGCTAATGTCATCCCCATAGGGTGGTGGGAGACTCTTGCTTTCCTAGCATCTGATACTTCTTGATTGCTACCCCCAGTTCTCTATCCCCCGTTGCAACATACCTTTGTTCTATTTCCTGACTCTCTGTACATCTCCATCTCCTCTTACAGCTGATTCTGCACCTATTTCCCCCACCTCCTCCTTTCTTCTTCCCAAGTCCCTTCTACCCTCTACTTCCCTTGATTATTTTGTTCTCCCTTCTAAGTAGGACTGAAGCATCCACTCATTGGTCTTTCTTCCTCTTGAGCTTCGTGTGGTCTGTGAGTTGTATTGTGGGTTTTCCAAGCTCTTTGCCTAATACCACTTATCAGTGCATACACACCATGTATGTTCTTTTGTGACTGAGTTACCTCACGCAGGATGATATTGTCTAGACCCATCCATTTGCCTGCAAATTTCATGAAGTAATTTTTATACTCTATCTCTGACTTTTTATAAGTTTGAATATGGGTTTGTCTATCTTGATTTTGTCATAGAACGAACTTTGTTTTGTTGATTAGTTACATTCTTTTATTTGTTTCTCTTTTACTGGCTTCTTCCCTCAGTTATTTATTTCTTGCTATCCACTTCTCTTGTGTGTGAGTACTTCTTTTTGTTCTAGACTCTAGAATCTAGAGCTTTCAGATGTGTTGTTAGTTTACCGGTTTTGTGTCTCTCTAATTATTTTGTAGGTATTTAGTGCTATGAACTTTTCTGTTAGCTCCATGTTGATTATGTCCCATAAATTTGGACATTCTGTGTAGTAATTTTTATTGAATTCTAGAAAGTTTTGTCTTGAGTCATTATTCATTCAGCAGAAAGATTTTCAGTTTCTGTGAGGTTTAAAGCTTTCTTTTGTTTCTGTTGCTATTGATAGCTCTTTAATCTCTAGTAGTCTGACCAGATGCATTAAGTTATTTCAAATTTGTTCTATTTGTTGAGACTTGTTTTGTGTCTTAGCATGTAGTCAGTTTTAGAGAAACTTTCCGGAGGTGCAAAGAAGAAGGTACGTTCTTTTGTGTTTGGGTAAAATCATATGTAATTATCCATTAGGTCCATTTCTCTGTTTACTTATGTTGATGACTTGTCCACTGTAAGAATGTGGTATTGAAGTCTCCCATTATCAGTTTATAAGGAGATTCAGTGTGTGCACTGTTTTTGTTGTTGTTGTCATTGTTTTGTTTTTGTATTTTTTACAGAGGCCCAGAAGTTTAGAATTGAAATGTCACCTTGACAAATGTTCTTTTGATAAGTATGCAGTATCCTTCCCTATTTTGATTCATTTGGTTTTGAAGTCCATTTTTGTTGCTATTAAATGACTATGCCAGCATCCTTGTTAGGTGATTTCCTTTTCATATCTTTTCCAACCCTTTATGCTGAGGTAATGTCTGTTCTTGATACTGAGGTATGTTTCATGGATGCAAAAAAATGATGGACCCTGCTTTTTCATCAATTCTCCTTCTGCTTCTGCTGCTTCTCCTCCTTCTCCTCGCTCTCCTTCTTCTATTTCTTCTTTTTCCCCCTGAGGTGGAGGTACTGTGTATATGTGTATATGTGCTTCTTTTCATTTTATTTTGCCTTTTCCTAGATAATTTATTTCCTTTGTTTTTTCAGATTTGAGTTTTCATTCTAGCATCTTCAGTAGGGCTGTTTTTGTAGATAAATAGTTTAATTTAAATTTATGATGGGATATATTATTTTCTTTATCTATGGAGATTGAATTTTTTTTTCAGGTATAGTAGCCCGGGCTGACATCTTTGGTGTTTAGAGTCTGCAGCACATCTGTCCAGGCCCGTCTGGATTTTAGCATCTTCATTGAGAAGTCCAGTAGAATGCTACTAGGTCTACCTTTATGAGTTGCTTGATCAGTTTCCCTCGCAGCCTTTAACATTCCTTTCTTGTTCTATATATTGGTATTTTGATTATTATGCAGTGAGGGGATTTCCTTTTCTGGTCTAGTCTTTTGATGCTCTGTATGCTTCTTATAACTTCATATGCATCGTCTTCTTATGTTAGCAAAATTTTCCATGGTTTTATTGAAAATATTTTCTGGCCCCTTGAGATCAGATTTCTTCTCCTTTCTCCCTTCTTATAATTTTTAGGTCTGGTCTTTTCATAATATTCTAGATTTCCTGTATATTTTGTTTAAGGAGATTTTTTTTAGATTTAAGATTTAACATATTTTTTGGACTGATGTATACTTTTCATCTATTATATCTTTAATGCCTGTAGTTCCTGTTTGAATTTCTACAGTTTTCATTTCCAAAATTCTCTCAGTTTATATTTTCTTTATTGATTCTATTTCTGTTTTGTGTCTCTTTAAAAGATTTATAGATTTTCTCCACTTTTCTGTTTGTATTTTCCTGGATTTCTTTAAGAGATTTATTAATTTCCTCCTTAAAGACTTCTATCATCTTCATAGAATTTGTTGCAGACATATTGCTCTGGCTGTTATTGTGTTTTTATGTTGGGAGCTAGGTATCTGGGTTTGTCGTGACTATAGTTCTGGGTACTGATTTGACCAAGCCAGCTCGGTCAACAGGGTCTCAAGTGAGGGATGAGGATTGAAGAAGAAAGACAAACAAAACTACAACATGACTCCAGCTTGTACTGAGGCTGAAGCAGATTTATTTTTCTCCAGCCTGATTATATATAATTCTAGGCACATGCAAAAAGCATGGTCAGTTCTTAGATCAAAGACAAAATAATTAAGTAAAGTAGAAAACAAAGAGATCACATAAGGTAGTCATTCAGCAAAGTAGTAAACAAAGCCCCATGGTCACTGTTTCTAATATTCTTTTTTTTAATTGGACATTTATTTACATATCAAATGTTATCCCCTTTCCCAGTTTCTCATTCATAAACCCCTATCCCATCCCCCATCCCCATCCCCCTTCTTCTATGAGGGTGTTCCCCAACCCAACCAATTCTTATCTGAGCCTACTTCCTTGTTGGAGCCCAAAGACAAATGCCAAATTCCTAAACAGTGGCATCAAAACCTCTCAACACTGATTTATGGATTTGTCTTTGTCAGGTGGGTGTTTTAGTCCCTGAATTTTTGTTTCTGTAGTAAGAACAATTTAAGCAATTATGACTAGCTTACAAATAAATGAGATTCAGACTATGGTTATTTTATTAGGCTTTGACAATTACTGGAAGTTAATCTACTCTTTTAATTGCAGACCTGGCTATCCTCCTAGTGATGTACCCCAAATATCTGCTGTTTTTCCTGGCGATGTGCTCATGGTTCCTCTTCCCTCCTCCTTCTCCTTCCTCTTTTATCACAGATTCTCTTCCTCCAAACAGGTCTCTTCTATCCCACCTAACTCAAATCCCTCCAGTAATTGGGTGTAGTGGATTTTATTTAACTAAAACTTTTAAATCAAGGAATGAGGTTTGCACAACAAAAGCTTGTAAACTCACTGGGTAGCCTCAAGTATAGAATTTAGCCTTGCAATAAATAGCAAGTGACTAGACTGCAACAGTTTCTTTCCTGGGTTTTTGGAGAGTAGATTGGCTGTTTGTTGCCAGTTTGACTGACTTGTTCAGCTGATGTGTTCTCAGAGGATACCTGATGGTGTTTGAGCTGAAATACTTGAATGAATTGAGGGAAGGAAGTCTGGAGAAGAAAGCCTTTGTGAGCCATTGGTGATATGGTCAGAGAGGTAAGGGAGACTAGAGATAATTTCCTGCTAGAGAGCTGGGGAGCTGGGACCTCCAGAGCGGTAGGAAAGTTGCATGTCTGATATCAGTCTACTTATTTCCCCAGGAGGAGTTGGAAGGGGCCTGCTGTGTTTGGAGCACAAGACAATGAATTCAACAAATGGGGAGTGGAAAGTTAGAAGGGAAGGAGGAAGGATCTGTGGGATCCATGAAAAATGGCAACAGCATCACTACCTACCCCAATCACCACACCAATATGAGTGACATTGACCAAAGCATAAGTGCTGGAGATAAAGTGCCCTTGCATGCAGCTAAAGTGGTCTGATGATGTCCATATCTTTACACCTCAGAATCTCCTCTTTCGGTAGTTGTTTACCGTTCTCAAAGGTGGAAATGTCATTTGAGACTTGCATCTTTCTGCATTCCCAGACACGTGGCATTAATTTGCCTCCAGAGTCCCACAAACCTTCTCCTTTCTTCCTATAGCAAGTGTGTCAATTCAGAGGAAACCACGAAATAGCAGCTATGCTCCTGTGGGGTGGTGGGCTGGGAAAGGCACCCTGATTCCTGGCCTACATAGGTTGAAACCCCAGGTACCCTAAGGGATGGCAGGAGCATTCCCAGTCTCCCAGGAGATCAGGACCTTCTCACATAGCTACAGCCCCCACAGCACCCTGTAGAGAGGTTTGAGACAGATCAGTCATGTGGGGCAATGCCCCAAGCCTTCCTCCACAGGTAAGGACATGACTAGATGTCACATTTGCTCAAGACAGATTAGTCATGTAGAAGCATGACCACGCCCCCAAATATGTAGATGAGGTATTCCCAAGCTCTCAGGCCAAACCAATAGGAAGTACCTACAGTCAGACCTGACCCATCCCAAAACTGACAGAGTTCTCACTGCAGTTTTGACTATCAGAAAGAGACTTAATAACAGCCCCACTATAAAAGAGCTTAGTAATCATTGATATAATTTTAGAACTTCTTATAGGATCATCATTAAGACTAAAGGAGTCATTTATTTGTCTATATAGCATCACTATGAGACATTACATCTTCATAGATCTGCTGAGATCTGCTCCAAAGGAGTGATTGTTATATATGTCTAATAATAACAATAGGAAAAGCATTTTAATAGCAGGAATCTTTCCTAAAATGAATCCCTTACAGCCTTGTTTAATAAGGGAGAAGCAGTTGCAGATTATAAAATAATCTGAGGATGGCCATCTCAGAATGATCACCTTCTAGTTATTAGCTTGTCCCGTTATGGCTCCTGACATAGCCAAATATTGGGTGGACCTTATCAAACCCTGTGGAAGAGGTGGAGGAAAACTTGTAGGATGCATAGGGTTTGAGGATGCCATGAAAACATGGCCCACAAAATCAGCTAAACATAGCTCATGGGAGCTTACAGAGACCTGACCAGCAATCATGCTGCTTGCCTGGGTCTGAGCTAGTCATCTGCATATATGTTCTTGTGGGAGTCCTGACAATGGGCGTGATTGTGTCTTTGACTCTTTTACCTGCTCTTGAGACCCTTTTCTTCATATTGGATTGCGTCATCCAGCCTTGATATAAGGGTTTGTGCCTAGGCTTATTGTAATCTGTTAGACCGTTTTCAGTTGATATAATTGGGAGAACCTGCTTTTTTTTTCTGAAGGGTAATGGAGAAGGTGTGGATCTGGTAGACAAGGGAGGGTCAGTGGGAGGTGTAGAGAGAGGGGAAACTGCCGTTGGTACACAATGAGTGATAGAAGTATAAACAAACAAATACAAATAGAATAAGTAGAACCCAGAATTGGTGAAGACAGAGTTGAAAGCTTCAGTCTGAGAATAACATCCTGCTGTGTCCTATCTACTACATGTTGCTGATCTTTCCTCACACCTGTATAAAGTTAGTTGTCTTCCCTGCAATGGCTAACGTGTTGAAGGAAGCAATCACAATCCATCTTTACAATGGGTTTTAAAAATCACTTCTTGAATACTTCAAAGCTAAAATTATTAAAGGATGTAAATTGCTAGAAAGCAAGAAATTCACACTTTATGGACACATTAAACTCTCCTTTCATCAATAAACCAGAGTGGTGTGCATTCCCAGGCTCATTTCACAACTAAGATGGGAACAGAAAGTAGCAATGCATTTCTAAGGAAATAGAGGAAATGTGCTTTTGTTTTAATGCATTAACAAAAGCATCTATTTAAGTTAAGAGAAAGTAGAATGTGGCAGAGGTAAGAGAGACTGAGGAAAGGACATGGGGCCACTTTCTCTCTGCCTCCATCTCTTACCTGTATAGTCTAGCCACAATGGGATCAACAGTGGGGTAGGTGCTCATGTTAATTATAGACTCACAGACACTTTCTAGTTGGAATTAATTAATTGCCTTTCTCATGTTGGGAGAAGCCTACTGTGATATTTGAGACACAGGGTCATGATTCTCTATACGAACTTTGTATTTGATTACATTAGCTCTGACAGACTTCTCACTAAGGACTTTATACACTTCAGTCACGAGCAATATTATCCATAGCTGCTTGAGATTAGTCTTTGATGCCCAGGGTTTTCTGTTTTTCAAGGACTGTAATTCTTATTCACTCAATATGGGTATTTATCATTCCATCTGTATTTCAACTATTGTCTGGTATTTGGTATATTTTATTTGAAGATTAGTAAAGCTTTTATCATTACATGTGATTAAAACAATCAACACAAGGATTGGCCCCTTACCTTAAATCTGGAAGAGTCTAAAATCTATCATGATTAAATAAAAACACTACCACAAAAGACTGTTAGCAAGCAGTACCAGCTTACATCAGGAATAATTTATCTATTTGTTCATTTGGTTAAGGAGATATTAACAGACCAAGAAAATAATTTTGTGGAATTCTAAAATGGGTATTTTACAAAGAGGAGAGGTTGAAATGGCTGAGCAGCAAAGCCCCAGGATGCTGTGGTCAAATGGTGTGCTATATATTGCAATACAGAAACAAGTCCAGAAGTCAATATCTTCTGCTCAGGAGGGGAGCATTTTTAGGTCACTCGAACTTTTAAGTCATTTTTGTTCCAGTCAGAGTCTGCAGCAGCCACTTCAACTTCAGAGGGTCCTCAAAGCAGTGTGAGCTCAAGCTTGGGTAGAAGGAAAATTGCATCAGGCAGCCTCCAAAACAGACCCTGGGAGGTTAGCTCATCACCAGGACGTTATGTGTGGTAATGTTTGTAGTGGGCTGAGTCAGAGAAAAAAAAGTACAGCCATAAAACTTTCTATTTAAAATTTTTCAATGTAGGAAGGTCATAGACAATAAAATTGAAATATCTTTATATTAAATATACCACTGGATAGTTTAAGAAAAAATGAAATATTTTCGAGTCAGAGAATGTAAGGTAAAACAGATAGGAATCAGAGGACTATCCTAAGCAGCACAGATCAAAATCAATGTCCTTATTTTATTTTATTTTATTTTATTTTATTTTATTTTATTTTATTTTTACTTTTAGTTAGGTTGAGGCCATGATTGGACAGTAAGAAAAAAAAGGCGGGGGCAAAGTTTTTGTAAGGCTGGAGAGAAGGGGAAGGGAAAGGAGAATCAAGATGGAGAAGAGAAGGACGACCCAGATCTGGGTGGTCTTGATTTGTATATTTTTTAAGGGATGGATTTCTGTAGACAAATTTATCTTATCTAGGTGGGCAGTTTATATCCTTATCAACTGGTTGTGAATTTATCGTGTGGATGTATGTAGGTTGAGAATTTAACATATAAATCTGATTGGCGAGTTACGGTTTTTCAAGTCATGATTTCATTGGGTAGTTGGGAGTTTATACTTTAACTACCAAGGAGCAGTTGTTGGGAGTGTGTGGCAGGGATCTTCCATAGGCCGGCCCATGCTAGACTTCTAGAGCCCCGACTTTACTGGGTAGCTGGAACCAAATAGTAGAGCTGCTGGGAGAGATACTAACCAGAGATAAATTATGGTTAGTTCCATTTGGCCCCACGGGTGCTGGCGCTAATGTAGGATAAAAAGGTTTAGGTTTTTTAATACTTACTACAACATATCCTAAGATTTAATCTTAAAATAGGCAAAGTAATTTCACTTAAGGAACATGGACATTTAAATCTGAAGAATATAAAAAGGAGACTTAATTAAGCAAATTTAAGGAGTTAAGTTTTTTTCCGAAGGATGGAATGGCTAATTAGTTAGGTTAATACAGGGGCTATTTATCATAGTTCAGATATTATGTGACGTGACCATGCAGGCCCATCCAGAATAGACTCTATCTTGGTTGTGTTACAAGTTCTAGGTTTTGCTTAACTCTCTGAATTACACTTGGTAAGGAGTTTGTGAGTGTTTGTCAGTCTTGTAAGAGAGGCTCATTCAAACTAACTGATCTCAAGAACACAGCTTGTTGTATGAAAATTGCTTTTCAGTAGTAAATGCTATATATGTACATTATACATGGTACATATTTCCCCATTATCAGAACACCTAGGAAGAATAATAGCATGGCTTCGTGCTATAATTGAAATCATAGTATTATAGTCCTAGATACAATCTGAACACATTTAAATTTGTCAAACACTGGGCAACATTTACTGATAATTTTTGTTTAGAAGGAAGGATCCATTTGGCTTAGGGTAGTGGTTATCAACCTTTTGAATACTGTGACCCTTTAATACAGTTCCTCATGTTGTGGTGACCCCAACCATAAAATTACTTTGATGCTACATCATAAGTATAATTTTGCTACTGTTATGAATTATAATCTGAATATATGATATGCAAGATATCTGATATGGGACACCTGGGAAAGGGTTGACCAACCTCCAAGAGGTCTGTGTCCCACAGGTTGAGGACCACTAGCTTAGGGTAACCTCTTCATTCCTTTGACAAATACAAAGCAAATATTTTATTCTAGAATTATCTTCCAGCTAAATGATAGCAAAATGTATCTACACATTTGGGAAACAGAGTATTATTATTTAATCCTGGCTTTCCTGGAGCTCACTGTGTTACCCGGCTGCATTTCAACCTGTAGTGATTCTCTAGTCTCTGCCCCTGAGTGCTGGAATTCCAATTATGCAGTAATACATAGCTCAGATCAGCAAAATTTAAAACTGTTTCTATACCTTTTCTTACTTCACTCATTCCATCATAGACAATAGGACTATAGATTATATACATATTCGTCTTACCAATTCTATTCCACTAGAAAACTCTAAGACAGATTTTGTGCTCTAGATAGTTCTAGAGCAACAGAAGTCTAAGGATGATTTTATTAAGTATTTGGAATAGGCTTTCCAATTTGACAACACCTACAGTTACTGCAGCCTCTCTAGTTACAGAAACTTTACCTTGAACCTTAATATTGAAAGCCCACGTATGAACTATATTACAAATTTAAGGAGACTAATTCATTTTTTACCCTGATTCCCCAATTGTGAGAGGAAGTGGATTTTGTGGTTATACATATGAAACTTTTGACAAGTTGTGAAAAAAGGAAAGCCACAAGGAAAATACTGGTGCTGCTTGGCTACTTGGCATCTCTGGATAAATTGATATAGGAAAAACAGAAGCTCCATGATCAAATTAACCAACTTCCCAAGCACCTAAGAATGCGGTGAAAGGCAGAAATGAACTCAGTGGCAAATTGTCTTGTTCTAGATGCACATTCGCAGTCTCAACACTTTTAATGTTCTCTGGAAGAGAATATTCTTCCCAGCAACTTCACAGCTCAAGTGACAGAAGAACAAAGCAAAGCCCTCATTATAAGGTTGACCAGATTACAGCAAAAGCTTAAGTCCCAGTCTTGGTGGGCGTCAACAGTTAAAGTAAAGCACTTAAGCAGTTCAGAGTGGGATTCTGAACCTTGGGATGGAGACATAGGTGAGGGCCCTACTGAAGGTAAGATCCTGGAACTCTCAGATTAACAAGTAACAATTATTACTCTCATGAGTAAATAGTTTCTCTACCTTCAGCAGAAGATGCCCTCTCGGCCTAAATCCATGAAATACTTCATTTTCCATCTCTGACTGAGGCAATTAATCCTTTATTATTTACTAAACTGGAAGTGACTCTCTCTGAAGAAGAGTCCAGCAAAGATTATTCAGATGTCCCTCAAGGCTCATTAATAGTGGCCTCTACAAGGGAAATCAAGGGAAAACAAACAAAAAAAACCACAAACAAACAAAAAACAGGATTGCACTCCTGAAGGGACTACAGACATTTGTGCCATCACCAGGGACTTGAATGAAGCAGGAGTGGTGGTCCCCACCACATCTCTTTTATCACTTCTGTCTGGTCAGTGCAAAAATCAGATGGAAAATGGTAAATGGCAGTTGACTATCTAAAATGTTGTTTAAAATTTATTCTAGGGGTTGGGGATTTAGCTCAGTGGTTAGAGCCCTTGCCTAGGAAGCGCAGGGCCCTGGGTTCGGTCCCCAGCTCTGAAAAAAAAGAACCCAAAAAAATTTATTCTAATTACAGCTCCTTCACCACATATGGTAGTGTCCTTACTTCAATAGATTAAGGCATCAGGTACATGGTATCTGGCTATTGATCTAGCAAATGCCTTTATCTAGGTAGCTATTGTTAATAAGTACCACAAGAAACAGTTTGCTTTCAGTTGGCAAGGTCAGCAGTATACCTTTACAGTTTTTCCTTAAACATATATTAACTCTCTGTGCCATTACATAGTTCAAAGGGATCTTGACAATTTTCTTTGACAAAGTATCACTTTGGTTCACTATATTGCTGACATTATGTTGGTTGGACCCAGTGAGCAAGAGGTAGCAGCTACTTGGACTTATTGGTATCACATATGTGCATCGGAGGATGGGAAATAAACCCAACCAAAATTCAAGAGCCTTCTAACTTAGTGTGATTCTTAGGGTCCAGTGGAACATGAAAAGATAGTCTTTCTGAGGCGAAGAATACGTCATTGCACTTTGCCCTTCCAAACACCAAGAAAGAAATTCAAAGCTAAGTGGGCTTCCTCAGATCCTAAAGACAGCACATTTCTTACTTGGGTTTGTTACTCTGGCCAGTATACCAGGTGACTCAGAAGGTTGCTAACTTTGATTCTGGCCTAAAACAGAAGGCTCTTCAACACATGCAGATGATATACAGCCTTTATACCACTTGGGATATATGTTCCAGAAGATGGCATGGCACTGAGAGTGTCAGTAGGGACAGGGAAACTGTTTGGGGCATGGCATGCTCTTCTAGATAAATCTGAGACTTTTAGGATTTTGGAGCCGAGTTCTACCATAATCTTCAGAAAACTACTCTTCCTTTGATGGACAATGCTTGCCCTGTTACTGAGTCTTTTCCTTAGAGTAAACTGAACTTTTGACAATGGACCTACAAGTTGTCATGTGACTTGTGCTGTCCATAATAAACAAGCATTATCTGACCCACCAAGTCATACAATAGGACATGAATAGCAGTGACACATTATCAAGTCCTGGAAGCACATACAAGTTTCATGGAGAAGTTTCCCAAGTGCCTAGGATTGCTACTCCCATTTTAATGCTGTCTGCTGCTATGCATGAAGCTCTAGAAATGTGCCCCATGATTATCTGACTGAGGAAGGTTGACTATTGGCACTGCACATTATGCAGGCACCAATCAGAAGTAGACAGCCGTGGGGTTTGAAACTATTTCTGGAACAACCCTGAAATACACAGGTGAAGAGGAATCTTCATAATGGGCTGGATTTAGACTGTGATATGTAAAACAATTGGGTGCAAGGAGAAATGAGTGAAGGTGTAATTTTTATCTGATTCATGGGTCGTAGACATGGATTGGATGGATTTTCATGGACTTTAAAAGAACATGATTGGAAAACTGGGGAGAAAGAAATCTGGGAAAGAAATATATAGATAGATCACTCCAATTGGTTGAAGTATGTGAACATTCTTATGTCCCATGGATATGCTTACCAAACAGTTACATCAGCAGAAAAGATGTTCAATAATTAAGAGAGCATGGCCTATTCTGTGGACAGTAAACATCTTTCCCCAGCTATTCATGTAACTCACCAGTGAGCCAATGAACAAAATTGGTATGGTGGTAGATATGGAGATTATATATGGGCTACATAAAATGAGCATCCACTCACCAAGGCTGACATGGCTTTAGTAGCTGCTGAGTACCAGATCTGCAAATGGCAGAGACTAATTCAGATATGGCACAGTTTTTCAGGGAGAACAGATGGTGACCTAGTGACAAGTTGACTGTATTGGACCACTTTCTCTGTGGAAAGGACAATGCTTTATCCTTACTGGACAAAATACTTTTTTTAGTTTTGGACTTGTCTTTCCTGCATATGATGCTTTTGCCAAAACCATCATCTTTGAACTTACAGAATATCTTATCCACCACCATGATATTCCACTGAGTATTGCTTCTGACGAAGCAACTCATTTCCTAGTCAGAAAAGTCAGACACTGGGCCTAGGACTGTGGAATCCAATGGTATTACAACATTCCCCCACCATCCTGAATAGGCTGACCTCATAAAAAGATGGAATGGCTTTTTGACACATTTATAGCACTACTTAGATAGCAGCATCCTGGAGGACTGGGACAGTGTTCTCTAGAAGGCAGTTTATACTTTCAATTGGCATCCAATATATGATGGAGTTTCTCAGATAGCCAGGACTATGGGTCTAGGAATGAAGTTTGGGAAAGGAATTCATTCACTCATTTTCACCCTACTGACCTTCTAGGAAATTTTTGATTTCTATCCCAATGACTTTAATTTCTACTGTCTAGAAGTTTTGGTTCCAGAATAGAGAACACTCCATTCAGGGGACACATAAAACATTCCACTGAACGGGATGCTCAGAAATCACCCTGGCCACTTTGGGGTTCTGATGCCCTGAAGTCATCAGCCTATGAAAGCAGTAAGAGTGTTAGGAGTAGTAATTGGTTCATATTACCTAGGGAAAATTAGATTGCTTCTTCACCGTGTAGGTAAGAAAGATTATGGAGTAGGGGAAATCTTTTAGGTCATCTCTTGGTGCTACCAGGTCCTAAGAAACTACAGCAGACACTTCAGGAATGAATTCATGGGTTACTCCTCGAGAAAAAGAGAGAAAACCTACTAATTTACTTTCTGAGGGTAGAGGAAACACAGAATGGGTTGTAAAGGAGGGTAATAATAAATACTAGCAAAGGCTACCTAACTAGTAGCAGAAATAAAGAGTGATTTCATATTTTGTTAAGAATGTATTTATACAGATAATTATTTCTTTCCTTGATTTCTTTACTATTCAATGTATCATCAATTAAAAAAATATTTGTGGTTATTTTATTGAAGTTTGAGATAATAAAAGAATGTCCCTCAAGGGACATTACCATCTCTTCTAAGATTTATAGCACCTTTGAAGTTGTATATCATAGACATAGTTATGGCCTGGTTAAAATTTTAATGTATTTGTGATTGTATGTGACATAGTTATACTGTATAAGGCATAAAGTGACCTCCTTATTCTTTTTATTTGGAAATTGAGCTTCGCATAAGGGATAAAGGTTTCCAAAAGCAGGTAACAGTATCAGAGACAGCCCCAGTTACTTGTCCCACAAGAAGACCAAGCTATACAACTACTGGATTCCTGAGCCATCTGTATGTAGACAGCCACTGTTGGACTCTTGGAATATATATATATATATATATATATATATATATATATATATATATATATATATATATATATATATATTTACTTTATCTGTTCCTCTAAAGAACCCTAATACACGATCTAAAGAAATACTAGTCACATTTACTGATATTGTGTAGGCTTGAGTATGGTGGGAAAATGTTACAGATGAACACTTCCTAACATTTGTTAGATTTGATCCTCCAAACAAATAACAAAATGATTAAGGGTTTAGAAAAAGAGAATAAGCAAAATCTTGAGATGTGATATAATATAAAATATCAATAACTCACACATATATTGACCTGACAAAAGCAAGGGCTTCTGGAGACTAGAAGGATTGACTTAGGGAGAAAGGGGTCATTCCATCAAGGATCTTTTAGATTGAGAAATTTTAATTCATCTTGTAAATGATATATTTTTAATCATTTTTACATTGTCCTTTTTATTAGTTTAATGTTTTTAATTAAAATTTAACATAATATCTTACCCTCCAGTCTTCACAATCACCTCCTGCTCACCCTCAAATTCATGATCTCTTTTCCTTTAATTATGATTATTTTCTTTAATTATTATTAAATATGTATATCAAATAAATTTATAAATACACCCTGCTGAGTTAGTTTAGTGCTACTTATATGTATTTGTTTTTATAGCTGGTCACTTGGTATTGGCTGGTTTTGTGTGTCAACTTGACACAAGCTGGAGTTATCACAGAGAAAGGAGTCTCCCTTGAGGAAAAGCCTCCATGAGATCCAGCTGTAAGTCATCTTCTCAACTAGTGATCTTCTCAACTAGCCCATTGTGGGTGTTGCCATCCTTGGGCTGGTATTTCTGGGTTCTATAAGAAGGAAAGCAGAGCAAGCCAAGGGAGGCAATCTGGTCAACAGCAGCACCCCTCTACAACCTCTGCGTTAGCTCTTGCCTCCAAGTTCCTGCCCTATGTGAGTTCCAGTCCTGATTTCCTTTGGTGATGAACAGCAATGTGGAAGTGTAAGCTGAATAAACCCTTTTTTCTCCAACTTGCTTCTTGGCCATGATGTTTTGTACAGGAATACAAACCCTGACCAATACAGTTGGTAATTAGGAGGCTTAACTCTAGGGAAGACAAATTCCCCTTCTCTCCATGGTTATTAATTGCCTGTAGTTCTCCATATAGGAATGGTCCTCCATGAGATATTTTTTCCATCCACATTGGGAGGTCAGCTGGTGGTGTTATTGTTCAGGTCTTCTTTACACAGCTATAATGTGATGATTTCACAGGTGTGGCTTTCCTGTCATAGTGAGAAAGCACAATTTTGAATCAGAATTCCTAATCATTTGGATCTTACTATCTTTCTGCCATCCTCTATGTTTTCTGAGTGTTAGGTGTAAGATTTATGTTTTAAATATCTACTAAGGACCGAGCACTGCAAGGCCAGTTGTTCTTGCATTAGAACAAATTGTGGCTTTCTGGAATTGTCTTTGTTAGCTGCAAAGAGAAGCTTCCTTCTCTTTGAGAGGTGCTCTTACCTGTGGGTATAATGACAGATAATAAAATGAAGCTAAAAATCACACTAGTTTGAGAAAGTAATGGTCAGTGTTTCTCTATGATCTCTTAGCTGGTTTTCCACCATCAGGTACAGCTTTCAGAAATGCTATTATTACCTTTTTAGGGCTGTCTTGGCATGGTGGTTATTGTTATGGTTTATAGGCATCTCAGCAGAAGAGTATCGTTTGTCGCTTCCTTCCTTTGGAGCTTTTTATCACCTTCTGATACTATGAAATCTAGTCTTCACGGTGGAGGCTTTCAGATCAAATCCAGCTTGAATCCTCTGAATTCTATGTGTAGCGTCTATATTTGTAGAGACTTTTTCAGTGTCTGAGAGGAGATCAAAGGAAGTAACAATGGTTCTTATTGTATGTGTGTTTTCTTTTAGACCCCTGTGACCAACAATTCAATTTAACAGTTTTATAGTGCCTGATAACTGGGATTTTAGATAGTCTACACCTCTGAACGGAACACTATCGACTCAAATGGTATAACTTCATTTTAATATGTATATGACAGTGTTGGCCTTTCCCAGGGAAGAATATACAATTGGTCACCCAGTGTCAAATGGTTAGATCTAAAACCATACCTGGAGGTAACAGTATACAGATTGCACAGGTTATATTTAGCAATATCTATGTATATCCATATATATGAATGAAATAATAAGTGATGAAAAAGAGGCCATGAATTTGAAGGAAAGTGGAGAGAGGTATATGGAAAGGTTTGGAGAAAGGGAAAGGAAAGGAAACATGTAATTACATTGCAAAAAAGTCAAGAAATTATACAGACACATACATGCATTTTTCTGATATATATATATACATTTATATGCTTTTAGAAAAATATAAAATAATGTCACTAGCTGTGTCATTTTCAAATAATCATCGTGCTGTTTGTCCCTCTTCACCATAAAGAAAAACGTAACAGATCTCAAATATCCCCATTCCTGGCTTTGACCATGATTGAGGCAATGGATGGGAACAGGAAGCCAAGTTTATGGATTGATGTGATAAAATAGCTGAATTTTAGAGATATGTATAGATCAGTATACTACCGAGCTATTGAAAGAGTTGTGGTAAATTAGTGAATTCTAACATGTGGGAATCATCTAAGGTATCAAGCTACATTTATGTTGCTTGCAGCTAACAAAAGAGAAGTGACATGAATATAGACAGTGGGATTTGAATGTGAACACTTTCCTACATGCTGACTACTTTATAGGGTGTTTGTAAGTACCTTGATAATGCATGTTAAATTGATGTGGTTGCATAGTTTTAATGGAATAGGTATAATTTTGACATGAAATCTAACATTGATAAGTACCAAAATTACTTGTGTAGTCTGCTTATTAAATACACTCCATAATGAGACTCCAATGGCAGTTTTGCATAAATAAAAATATGACATAGCATCTATAGGAAGCACTGAAAACCAAGATCATATTAAAACGGAAAGTTGCTGAACTCAAACTTTTCTAGCATCAAACATTTTTACTTGATAAAAATTAGAGTGACCAAAATTGCTGAATTTGAGCAAAATTTGAGAATTGAGCAAAAAGGGGAATAAGCTCTAAGAAAATTATGAAATAATGTACACTAAGTGGTAAAAGATAGGCTCTTCAATGGATGATGTTGAGGTGGCTAGAACACCTTCTAGGAACACAAGGTAAAAGTGGGCCCTCATCTTACCATTTATAGTGGTTTGAATGAGAATGACCCTAACATGCTCATTGACTTAAATGTTTGGTCATCAGGGAGTGGCATTATTTGACAGGATTGGGAGCTGTGACCCCAGGCCCAGGGTGTCTCTCTCTCTCTCTCTCTCTCTCTCTCTCTCTCTCTTGCTGCTGCCTGTGGTTCCAGATGTGCAATCATTAGCTACTTCTTCAATACAGTGTCTGCCTTCATGCTTCCATGATCCTCACAATGATGTTAAAGGACTAAAGATCAGATACTGTAAGCGAGATCCAGGTAAACGTTTTCTTTTATGAGTTACTGTGATTATGGTATCTTTACACAGCAATTGAACAGTGACTATGACATCATCTTAAACAAACCCAGAGTCAAAATGTGTGTGTGCATGCACGAGAGAGAGAGAGAGACAGAGAGACAGAGAGACAGAGAGACAGAGAGACAGAGAGACAGAGAGACAGAGAGATTGAACAGTATTTCACACCCACAAGGAAGCAAGAAAAATTATTACATGTTTTAACTGATATTTGTGAAATCAGATTTTATGTTCTCACTCAGATAAACTTGAGTTATTAAATGTTTCTTTCTAAATGCAAATGACCATTTAAGAATACTATTGAAGATTTGAGACGACTTGCAGGGACTACATAATTCGGCTCTATTTCTTGGGGAAAGTAGGCACTCATTATTCTTTGCTATCTGGAGAACACTGAACAGGGGCAGAGATCTCATGAGAAATCTTTACCAACTAATGGAGAGATTTAGTGAAAACTTCACCAGGAATATTTAAATCTGTGCCCAATTGAATTCATTTTACTATATCAGGATTTCCCCAGAGTTGTATGTCAAAATGTCCTTTAAGTTATGGGGATGAACTTCAAATGTTAACTGTTGAAAATAGTATTCTGTTGAAATAAGAGTTAAATTACTTTGAGGGAGCTTCTAAAAGTACTTTAATAACAGAGAGAGAGAGAGAGAGAGAGAGAGAGAGAGAGAGAGAGAGAGGGAGATTTTTTTCATGCTCCCAAAGCATGGATATAACAGACACAAAAGAATTCTAAGGTAAACTTAGTCACTTCTATCATCCTCTCTAAATTTATTAGGTATCTTTTGTTTTAAATGTGTGTATTATGAATAATAATAATGTTATGTATTAAACTTGGTAATTGTTATTATAATCTATGTTTACTTAAGCATATGATGTATTTACTATGTTTATAATGATATAATTTGTTACTTGTCTACTAGTTACCAAAGATAAATATGAATGTAAATTATACTATTATATAAGTTTTAGTAGAAGAAAAACAAGGGACCAAAAAGTATATGTAAATAGTATTTATGTATCCTACATACCTATTACATCGTAGAGTAATTACACAAATAATATTCTAGTACTGTTATTTTTCTTATAATTACTTTAATGATACTATATGATTAAAATTAAATAATGCTTATAATGAATCATGGCTACTCTGCCGACATTATGCATTAATCGAGAAGCAAATTGCTAAATCCTTTTCTCTATCCTTATCATCCACATACCCTGAGGAATGATTGCATCCACAAAGACCACACTCACTTGTCTGCAATCCAGCTACACTTATGAGTTTTCAGCAATCTGGCCACAGTGAAGATTCTGAACTGGTTGGTAATAGTACTAAAAGCTGTCAGTAAAACATTTTCTTATTTTCTTTATATATAGTCAAGAAAACATTCATTGACCAATAAAAGCAGGACAATAATCACACAGAGATTTACAGCGTAGTAAGAGCCATGTGTATTTGCATAACATTTTAGTCATTTATAAGACTTTTCAAAATCCAGTTAGAGGACCCGCGGATCCCAGCCCACAGCAGCTCTCTGCCCCAAACCCCATGGGAGAGAGACCTCACAGCCTGGTCAGGTGGGCACTCCTGAGGCTGCAGAGCAGAAGAGACCACCAACACTGCCCACCCCTGCCCACATCCCTGGCCCAAGAGGAAACTGTACACGGCCTCTGGGTTCCCGTAGAGGAGGGCCCAGGAGCTGCAGGACCCCTGCGCTGAGACACCACCAGAACCTGAAGGGACCCACCAGATAAACAGTTCTCTGCACCCAAATCCCATGGGAGGGAGAGCTAAACCTTCAGAGAGGCAGACACGCCTGGGAAACCAGAAGAGACTGCACTCTGCACATATCTCGGACGCCAGAGGAAAACACCAAACGCCATCTGGAACCCTGGTGCACAGAAGCTCCCTGAAAGGGCGGCGCAGAACTTCCTGGTTGCTGCCTCCACGGAGAGCTCTTAGGCAGCACCCCATGAGCAAACTTGAGCCTCGGGACCACAGGTAAGACCAACTTTTCTGCTGCAAGTGATCTGCCTGGTGAACTCAAGACACAGGCCCACAGGAACAGCTGAAGACCTGTAGAGAGGAAAAACTACATGCCCGAAAGCAGAACACTCTGTCCCCATAACTGGCTGAAAGAAAACAGGAAAACAGGTCTACAGCACTCTTGACACATAGACTTATAGGACAGTCTAGCCACTGTCAGAAATAGTAGAACAAAGTAACACTAGAGATAATCTGATGGCGAGAGGCAAGCGCAGGAACCCAGGCAACAGAAACCAAGACTACATGGCAACATCGGAGCCCAATTCTCCCACCAAAGCAAACAGGGAATATCCAAACACACCAGAAAAGCAAGATCTAGTCTCAAAATCATATTTGATCATGATGCTGGAGGACTTCAAGAAAGACGTGAAGAACTCCCTTAGAGAAACACAGGAAAACATTTATAAACAAGTAGAAGCCTACAGAGAGGAATCGCAAAAATCCCTGAAAGAATTCCAGGAAAACATAAATAAACAAGTAGAAGCCCATAGAAAGAAGTCACAAAAATCCCTGAAAGAATTCCAGGAAAACACAGTCAAACAGTTGAAGGAATTGAGGAAGGAAATAGAAGCAATCAAGAAAGAACACATGGAAACAACCCTGGATATAGAAAACCAAAAGAAGAGACAAGGAGCTGTAGATACGAGCTTCACCAACAGAATACAAGAGATGGGAAAGAGAATCTCAGGAGCAGAAGATTCCATAGAAATCATTGACTCAACTGTCAAAGATAATGTAAAGCGGAAAAAGCTACTGGTCCAAAACATACAGGAAATCCAGGACTCAATGAGAAGATCAAACCTAAGGATAAAAGGTATAGAAGAGAGTGAAGACTCCCAGCTCAAAGGACCAGTAAATATCTTCAACAAAATCATAGAAGAAAACTTCCCTAACCTAAAAAAAGAGATACCCATAGGCATACAAGAAGCCTACAGAACTCCAAATAGATTGGACCAGAAAAGAAACACCTCCCGTCACATAATAGTCAAAACACCAAACGCACAAAATAAAGAAAGAATATTAAAAGCAGTAAGGGAAAAAGGTCAAGTAACATATAAAGGCAGACCTATCAGAATCACACCAGAGTTTTCCCCAGAAACTATGAAAGCCAGAAGATCCTAAACAGATGTCATACAGACCCTAAGAGAACACAAATGCCAGCCCAGGTTACTGTATCCTGCAAAACTCTCAATTAACATAGAAGGAGAAAACAAGATATTCCATGACAAAACCAAATTTACACAATATCTTTCTACAAATCCAGCACTACAAAGGATAATAAATGGTAAAGCCCAACATAAGGAGGCAAGCTATACCCTAGAAGAAACAAGAAACTAATCGTCTTGTCAACAAAACAAAGAAAAGAAAAGCACACAAACATAACCTCATATACAAATATGAATATAACAGGAAGCAATAATCACTATTCCTTAATATCTCTCAACATCAATGGCCTCAACTCCCCAATAAAAAGACATAGATTAACAAACTGGATACGCAACAAGGACCCTGCATTCTGCTGCCTACAGGAAACACACCTCAGTGACAAAGACAGACACTACCTCAGAGTGAAAGGCTGGAAAACAACTTTCCAAGTAAATGGTCAGAAGAAGCAAGCTGGACTAGCCATTCTAATATCAAATAAAATCAATTTTCAACTAAAAGTCATTAAAAAAGATAAGGAAGGACACTTCATATTCATCAAAGGAAAAATCCACCAAGATGAACTCTCAATCCTAAATAGCTATGCCCCAAAGACAAGGCACCTACATACATAAAAGAAACCTTACTAAAGCTCAAAACACACATTGTACCTCACACAATAATAGTAGGAGATTTCAACACCCCACTCTCATCAATGGACAGATCATGGAACAGAAATTAAACAGAGACGTAGACAGACTAAGAGAAGTCATGAGCCAAATACTTAACAGATATTTATAGAACATTCTATCCTAAAGCAAAAGGATATACCTTCTTCTCAGCTCCTCATGGTACTTTCTCCAAAATTGACCAAATAATTGGTCAAAAAACGGGCCTCAACAGGTACAGAAAAATAGAAATAATCCCATGCGTGCTATCAGACCACCACAGCCTAAAACTGGTCTTCAATAAATATAAGGGAAGAATGCCCACATATACGTGGAAATTGAACAATCCTCTACTCAATGATAACCTGGTCAAGGAAGAAATAAAGAAAGAAATTAAAGACTTTTTAGAATTTAATGAAAATGAAGGTACAACATACCCAAACTTACGGGACACAATGAAAGCTGTGCTAAGAGGAAAACTCATAGCGCTGAGTGCCTGCAGAAAGAAACAGGAGAGAGCATATGTCAGCAGCTTGACAGCACACCTCAAAGCTCTACAACAAAAAGATGCAAATACACCCAGGAGGAGTAGAAGGCAGGAAATAATCAAACTCAGAACTGAAATCAACCAAGTAGAAACAAAAGGACCATAGAAAGAATCAACAGAAGCAAAAGTTGGTTCTTTGAGAAAATCAACAAACCTTAACAGACTAACAAGAGGACACAGAGAGTGTGTCCAAATTAACAAAATCAGAAATGAAAATGGAGACATAACTACAGATTCAGAGAAAATTCAAAAAATCATCAGATCTTACTATAAAAGCCTATATTCAACAAAACTTGAAAATCTGCAGGAAATGGACAATTTCCTAGACAGATACCAGGTACCGAAGTTAAATCAGGAACAGATAAACCACTTAAACAACCCCATAACTCCTAAGGAAATAGAAGCAGTCATTAAAGGTCTCCCAACCAAAAAGAGCCCAGGTCCAGACGGGTTTAGTGCAGAATTCTATCAGACCTTCATAGAAGACCTCATACCAATATTATCCAAACTATTCTACAAAATTGAAACAGATGGATCACTAGCGAATACCTTCTGCGAAGCCACAATTACTCTTATACCTAAACCACACAAAGACCCAACAAAGAAAGAGAACTTCAGACCAATTTCCCTTATGAATATCGACGCAAAAATACTCAATAAAATTCTGGCAAACCGAATCCAAGAGCACATCAAAACAATCATCCACCATGATCAAGTAGGCTTCATCCCAGGCATGCAGGGATGGTTTAATATATGGAAAACCATCAATGTGATCCATTATATAAACAAACTGAAAGAACAAAACCACATGATCATTTGATTAGATGCTGCGAAATCATTTGACAAAATTCAACACCCCTTCATGATAAAAGTCCTGGAAAGAATAGGAATTCAAGGCCCATACCTAAACATAGTAAAAGCCATATACAGCAAACCAGTTGCTAACATTAAACTAAATGGAGAGAAACTTGAAGCAATCCCACTAAAATCAGGGACTAGACAAGGCTGCCTACTCTCTCCCTACTTATTCAATATAGTTCTTGAAGTTCTAGCCAGAGCAATCAGACAACAAAAGGAGATCAAGGGGATACAGATCGGAAAAGAAGAGGTCAAAATATCACTATTTGCAGATGATATGATAGTATATTTAAGTGATCCCAAAAGTTCCACCAGAGAACTACTAAAGCTGATAAACAACTTCAGCAAAGTGGCTGGGTATAAAGTTAACTCAAATAAATCAGTAGCCTTCCTCTACACAACAGAGAAACAAGCCGAGAAAGAAATTAGGGAAATAACACCCTTCATACTAGACCCAAATAATATAAAGTACCTCGGTGTGACTTTAACCAAGCAAGTAAAAGATTTGTACAATAAGAACTTCAAGACTCTGAAGAAAGAAATTGAAGAAGACCTCAGAAGATGGAAAGATCTTCCATGCTCATGGATTGGCAGGATTAATATAGTAAAAATGGCCATTTTACCAAAAGCAGTCTACAGATTCAATGCCATCCCCATCAAAATACCAATCCAATTCTTCAAAGAGTTAGACAAACAATTTGCAAATTCATCTGGAATAACAAAAAACCCAGGATAGCTAAAGCTATCCTCAACAATAAAAGGACTTCAGGGGGAATCACTATCCCTGAACTCAAGCAGTATTACAGAGCAATAGTGATAAAAACTGCATGGTATTGGTACAGAGACAGACAGATAGACCAATGGAACAGAATTGAAGACCCAGAAATGAACCCACACACCTATGGTCACTTGATTTTTGACAAAGGAGCCAAAACCATCCAATGGAAAAAAGATAGCATTTTCAGCAAATGGTGCTGGTTCAACTGGAGGGCAACATGTAGAAGAATGCAGATCGATCCATGCTTATCACCCTGTACAAAGCTTAAGTCCAAGTGGATCAAGGACCTCCACATCAAACCAGACACACTCAAACTAATAGAAGAAAAACTAGGGAAGCATCTTGAACACATGGGCACTGGAAAAAATTTCCTAAACAAAACACCAATGGCTTATGCTCTTAAGATCAAGAATCGACAAATGGAATCTCATAAAACAGCAAAGCTTCTGTAAGGCAAAGGACACTGTGGTTAGGACAAAACGGCAACCAACAGATTGGGAAAAGATCTTTACCAATCCTACAACAGATAGAGGCCTTATATCCAAAATATACAAAGTACTCAAGAAGTTAGACCACAGGGAGACAAATAACCCTATTAAAAGATGGGGTTCAGAGGTAAACAAAGAATTCAAGCTGAGGAATGCCGAATGGCTGAGAAACACCTAAGAAATGTTCAACATCTTTAGTCATAAGGGAATGCAAATCAAAAGAACCCTGAGATTTCACCTCACACCAGTGAGAATGGCTAAGATCAAAAACTCAGGTGACAGCAGATGCTTGCGAGGATGCGGAGAAAGAGGAACACTCCTCCATTGTTGGTGGGATTGCAGACTGGTAAAACCATTCTGGAAATCAGTCTGGAGGTTCCTCAGAAAATTGGACATTGAACTGCCTGAGGATCCAGCTATACCTCTCTTGGGCATATACCCAAAAGATGCCCCAACATATAAAAAAGACACGTGCTCCACTATGTTCATTGCAGCCTTATTTATAATAGCCAGAAGCTGGAAAGAACCCAGATGCCCTTCAACAGAGGAATGGATACAGAAAATGTGGTACATCTACACAATGGAATATTACTCAGCTATCAAAAACAATGACTTTATGAAATTCGTAGGCAAATGGTTGGAACTGGAAAATATCATCCTGAGTGAGGTAACCCAATCACAGAAAGACATACATGGTATGCACTCATTGATAAGTGGCTATTAGCCCAAATGCTTGAATTACCCTAGATGCCTAGAACAAATGAAACTCAAGACAGATGATCAAAATGTGAATGCTTCACTCCTTCTTTAAAAGGGGAACAAGAATATCCTTGGCAGGGAATAGAGAGGCAAAGATTAAAACAGACCCAGAAGGAACACCCATTCAGAGCCTGCCCCACATGTGGCCCATACATATACAGCCATCCAATTAGACAAGATGGATGAAGCAAAGAAGTGCAGGCAGACAGGAGCCAGATGTAGATCGCTCCTGAGAGACACAGCCAGAATACAGCAAACACAGAGGCGAATGCCAGCAGCAAACCACTGAACTGAGAATAGGACCCCCGTTGACGGAATCAGAGAAAGAACTGGAAGAGCTTGAAGGGGCTCGAGACCCCATATGTACAACAATGCCAAGTAACCAGAGCTTCCAGGGACTAAGCCACTACCTAAAGACTATACATGGATTGACCCTGGACTCTGACCTCATAGGTAGCATTGAATATCCTAGTAAGAGCACCAGTGGAAGGGGAAGCCCTGGGTCCTGCTAAGACTGAACCCCCAGGGAACTAGACTATGGGGGGAGGGCGGCAATGGGGGGAGGATGGGGATGGGAACACCGTTAAGAAACGGGGGGAGGGGGATGTTTGCCCAGAAACCAGGAAAGGGAATAACACTCGAAATGTATATAAGAAATACTCAAGTTAATAATAAAAAAATAAATAAATAAATAAATAAAAGAAAAAAAGAAGGCTATGCAGGAATAAAAAAAAGAAATACTCAAGTTAATAAAAAAATGTAGTTAGAGGTTTGAATCTTGTAGTAATTCCATAAACTATCCTCATGTTATAAATGAGAACATAAAGATCACCTAGATGCATCAGATGTCCAAAATGAAGAAACAATGTAAAGTTTAGTTTAGTGTTGATCTTGTCTTGCTCTGGTGTTTTCCTTTTTGTATGGTTGACTATTACCAGGTCACGATGACAGAAAAATTAGAGAATTATAAATCTTTAAAAGAATCAAAAAATGTGCAAGACTCTTCACAAAGATAAATTGTTTGTGCCCTCCCTTATATGAACATAATACACGGCTTTCCTCCCAATCTAAGCAAACAGCATACAGAGAAGCATTCTTGGCTATTTGCTAGTTTGCTCACTGTATGACTATCCAGTGTTCATCTAGTCTGATAACCCCCAGTGACATGCTCTTCGTTGGTAACACTCAGCTCAAGTGCCTACTTGTTTAATGCTTGTACCAGTGTGAGCATTTCTGGCATCATGAACTGCAATCATCACACCTCTCTATACTTCCCATCCTGAAGCAGGAGGTGGTTGGCACGTAGCATTGTGTGTGTACTCAAGCGAGGCTCTCAAAGGTTGTTCCCGTTTCCTCCCTGCTTGTGACATCCTTATGAGATGTGTAAGCAGACTGATCAGTCAGGGAAGAAGGTCAAAGATCAAAGAGAGCAGATTCTAAATCAGCTGACCATTGCGCTGGAGGTACTAGGTGTACTGAAATCCTCTGTTCTTAAACAAAAGCAAAGGGGAAAAACATGGTCTTTTTCCTGGAAATTAGTTAAAGGTTCCTAGCATTGAGAGGGAGAAGTAATTCAAGAAAAATGACTACATTGGCAAGAAGAGTAGCTTCGTGACACTAACTTACCTTATTTCTATTACCTCCCTTCTGCTTGGTGGTAGCCTCAATTACCAATAGCACACGATCACAGGAAAATAGGCAATCTGACAGCCATAAGTGGAGACACATTTAGAAGCAGCTTCCCTTCTACTCCCACCTGCAGAGGACTGTCATTGTTGCACCGGTCTGCTACGTCCGTGGTAACTCCACTCACAGTGGGACCCTTAATTGCCCTCAGTCTCTAAAGCAAATAAATAGCCTTTACTGGTGGAAAGGTTTGCTGAAACTGGAGAGAGTTATTTAATATCACTGATATTAAATGGATGTCACTGTGAAGAAAGGATAAAGTGCTCATTAACCCTAAAACTGAAGACACATGTGAAATTAAAGAAGACTAAAAATCGTGGTAAACTGGAATCAAGGGGCCTACATGTTTGCAGTGGACTGTGCCTGCCCAGGAGAGACTTCAGAAGCCCTTGACTTCCCACTCATTGTGCCTTTGGAGACCGCATCATAAGCAAGAAGAGGGACCACCACTTGATGAAAATCACTGAGTTCAACCTAGTTGAGTCATCCTCTGGGTTTAAAATTTTTTTGATGATGTGTTCTTATGTTAGCAATAGGTTCATTTATTTTAAATAATAATAGCGAACCGTGTGATTTACATGTTTTAACTCTATAGTTAATATTTTATTTTTTGAAATAAAAACATAATTCTATTATTTTCTTTATTTCCTTTCTCTTGCAGCCCTTCCCATGTTTCTCTCTTTGTTCCCTCTCAAATCATATCCTAGATTTCTTTATATGTTACATACTTAATAAGTTTGTATATATATTTACACACACCACACACATACACATATATTTAATATATTTAAATATTTAGGGATGTATGTATATACATATATACATATATACATACATATATATATTCCTTAGATGCCTGAAGTTCTTTGGTTAAGGTTGAGACCCTATGCATACACTGTTTCTTTTAAGAAAGTTATGTTGTTCCTAGATTAGACTCTTTTCTGGTTCTCTTTAACTACATTGGGCCTTTTGGTTGGTTTATTCATTTAGTTAAATTTGTGAAAGTTATTAGAGAGAAGTGTGCCATGATGTGTACATGGTAGTGAGAAACAATTTGGAGAGCTATTTCTTTCTATCCACCATGAGTTTGGGGCATCAAGCTCAGGTAATCAGCCTTGCATGGAAAACACATTACTTGCTGAATATAACACCAGCCTTCTATCCTCCAGTAATTCTGGCTATCTTAATCACTATTCTATCACTGTGTTGAAACACCAGGACTAAGGCAACTGACAGAGAAAGCATTTAATTGGTGACTTGCTTACAGTTTCGGAGGGCTAGTCTGATGACCATCACGGTAGAAAGCGTTTGTCATCAGGCAGGCATGATACTAGGACAGTAGCTGAGAGCTAACATTTGATACATAATTACAAGCCAAGAGAGGGGGACATGCGAGCCTTTGAAACCTCAAAGCCCACTCACAGTGACACACCTCCTCCTGCAAGGCTATATTTACTCCAAAAAACTACTTCTCCTATTTTTTCCCAAATATGACCTGAGTGAACCTTTCTCATTCAAAGCACCACATTGATCAAATACTTACTGCTTTTTTAAGATTTGATGGTTGTCAACCAACTAAGCCAATTAAAAGTAGGGTAAAGAGCTAAACAGAGAATTCTCAGCAGGGGAATCTCTAATGGCCAAGAAGCACTTAAAGGAATGTTCTAGTTCCTTAGCCATCGGGGAAATGCAAATAATCAAAATGAATCTGAAACTCCAGCTTACATCTGTCAGGATGGCTAAGATCAAAACCTCAAGTGACAGTACATGCTGGCAAGGATATGGGACAAGGGCAACACTACTTCATTGCCGGTGGGTGTGAAAACTTCTACATCCACTTTGGAAATAGATTTTTCTGGTTTCTCAAAAAACTTGAAATAGTTCTACCTCAAGACCCAACTATAGCGCTCCTGGAAATATACTGAAGAGATGGCCCACTATACCACAGCGACACTACCTCAACTATGTTCATAATAGCTTTATTTTTAATAACAATAAACTGGAAACAACTTAAATATCCCGTAAACAAAGAATGTATAAAAAAACTGTGGTACATTTACACAATGGAATACTACTCAGCTATTAAAAAACAAAGGCATCATGAAATTTGCAGGCATATGGAAGGAAGTAGAAAAGATCATCCTGAGTGAGACTCAGAAAGGCATATATAGCATGTACTCACTTATAAGGGAATATTAGTCATAAAGTACAGTATAACCATGCTGTCATCCACAGATCTAAAGAAGCTAAAGAACAAGGAGAGCCCAAGAGAGGATGCTTGAATCTCACTCAAAAGGAAAAATAAACTAGACATCTGAGGTGGATGAAATTGCCTTTCAACTTCTGTTGTGTAAGTTTCAAATATTGTACCTAAATCTTATGTTTTGTATTGAAAACATCTAAGGCCAAATATCAGAAGTAACTTAGGAGTACTTTGACATGTAAGTCTATGTTTGAAAAAAATCAATATAGTTGGATTATGCCTTGTTAAACCTCTGTGGCATATTATTCTGAAATACCACATCTCTTTTGCCTCTGCACATATATGATGTGCACCTTCTTTGTGATTGTTTGAAAGAGAGATACCCCCCTTAAGCTGAAGTATTTAAACACTTGTGCCCTTCTCTATAGTGCTGTTTGAAGATATTATGAAACCTTCAGAAAGTTCTCCCTTTCTGTAAGAAATACATAAATTGAGTAGACTGTGAAAGTGTATAGCCTTAGCCTTCTTGCTGTTCACACTTTGCCTCCAATGTATGGTCGACGTGTAATATCTTAGCTACCTTCTTAACTTGTGATCACAATTTGTGATTATGAACATTTATCCTTCTGGAATCTTGAACCAAAACAAACTTTCCTTTTAAAATTGCTTCTGATCACTATTTTACCACAGAAGTAGATAAGCGAAGTAGAACATACCTGAAAAAACAGAAACCAGACCTTGTTTCTATAGTTATATTTCAATAGTGATGTTTCAGTCACACTCGGTTTTTCTTAAAATGTTGTGACTAATTGATGCAAGAAAACACACAAAAACTGTAATTTTAACTATGTAAGTACTTCTAAATTAAATACAAATCTTTAGTGTTCTGAATGAACATCGTATAATTTGGATTAGAGTATCTAAACATCCCTTCAAAAGTCATGTTTAATAACAAAATTCTTTACGGTTTTTATGAAGTATAGGCTTAGATTTTTCTAAACCTATTTTACTTAGGGTTCTTGAATGCTTCAACCAACCTACTAGAGGTTGGGAAGAAAGTTTACAGGACAAGGAGTTTGTGGACTTATTTAGAATTAGTTCTTTGGGGCAGTCCCACTCTTCAATGTCAGTCAAACATGAATAATAGCAGTAGCTTGATGCAGCAGAAACTAAAAGTCCCCCCAAATCACCAAAAGTCAGCAGAAGTATTCAGAATCTACAAGAAGTTATTTAGCATATTTCACCCTGCATAGTGAAGACCAGGGATGACCAGCAAAGGCCAGCAAAGTGTTCTACAGCGTAGCAATGCAAGAGCATCATTTCATGGTCTGTGGGGTTCAACTTTTACTCTTTCTAAATATCATACATCCTCTCACATGTATTCTTCAGCAAACACATCCTCTGACGTATCTGTTTCAGCAAAAAATTCTCTCACAGAACATTATGTGATACAACTGAGTTTCCAAAGAAATCAGAAATTTCTACATCAATAAACTGTTATATTTTGAAATCCAAATTTATTATGTTTTGAAACTTCTTTTGTGTATTGTGCATTCATGTGTATACAAATACGTGTTTATATATGTATTCATGAATATAGAAGCCAGAGTACAAGCATAGGGTCTCTCACAAGTCTAGAGTTCATGAAGCCACTACTGTAATAGACATTAGGCTGTGTACAAAGAGTCAAACTAAGATATAAAACAAACCAACTTTTCAGAAAGTATATTATCTAGAGAGAAAAAGATGAGTGTATCACAGTAAACACTGTCGTAAATGCTCTAAAATTTTGCTCAACGTGAGATGAATGGATGAATGGGTGAATGGATAGATGGGTGGCTGGATGGCTGATGGCTGAGTGAACAGATGGATAGATGGATGGATGAGTGGATGGATAGATGAATGAGTGCAGTCCAACTTGGAGAATCTCAGAGACGACTATTCCGGCTAGGCTGGAAATGATCCATAATTTATTATTTGTGGTTTGGAGAAGAAAGAAGAATAATATTAAAAAGTACAGTTGGGAGCTCCTTGGAATGAGCAACACAGGATTCTGAGACCCTGGTGTTCACATTTGTTTGAGAGAACTACATTTTGAGAAGGAGCAAGAGGTGAACCTAGAAAGCTGGAAATATAAGTTGAGACAAGATAATGGGAAAACCTTGTAGCTCATGCGAAAAGCCTGATTCCTGTTGAAAAGAACAAAGCATTGAATTAAGGTACTGGAACAAAACAGAAATGTCTAACTGAAAGTAAATCACACAAGGGTGACATAGGTATAGCTGTCTTTTAGAGCGCCCACTTGACGTCCTATAGGCAATGTTCCTACAACTGAGTCAGAGAGGTAAAGAGAATAGCCAGCAGGCAGGTTTTCATGCATTACTTATAAGATACAAAAGATAATAGAGCCTATTCTAATACTCCATTTTCAAGGTGTCATCTGAAATTCCATATATAAATGTCATGATATTTGGTGGGTCAACCATATAGTTGATATTTTGCTTAGAGTCCACTTTTCCTATTAAATTAAGCAGCCTCCCTGTTCCTTAGTAGATAAATTGCCCAAAGGAAAAAGAATGGTCTTATACTTCAGGAAAAAAAATCACAAGTCAAAAAATGGAATCCTTTATCAAACTTGGTTTAATTTGCAACACAAAATACGAGCAAACCTTATGAAAATGAGTCTCTGCTTCATAACAGTTTCCTTCTGTTTTGTGGTTGATTTTTTTTCTCCCCACAGACAGATTGATACAAAGACTGGGGGCCTCAATGCATAGAAGAGTCTGTTGGAGAGAAATGCAGTGAAAAGCAATGTTCTTTATGCGAAAATTCCCTTTCACTTTGCTTTGAAAGTGCACAATTATTGGGCCCTAAAAAGTCAGTAAAGTGCATAAAAGAAATAAAGGAGGGTTGTTTTGTTTTTAGCATTTTAAACATTATAACACTCTATATTTTTATAAAACAAAATATTGGAGAAATGAGTTATTAAGTAATGATCAGCTAATTTTGTTGTCTTTAGTTTTTTAAACTGACATTTCTGGCATAGAAATGTACAACATTGTAAATGTCAATAATATCAATAATAGCAAGATATGATTAGTACAATACAGGCATGAAGTTTTTAAGAATAATCAGCTGCCTTCTAGTCAAACTTTAATGGCTTCTCTCACAGGAACGAAATGCATGTTTAGTACTACAAATCTGGTCAATATCAAATGGTTCAGAACACCCATGTCCTAGAGTTCTCAATCTGCTATCATTATTTTGCTAAGTGGACATAGAGTATCAAACTTCCTTCTAAAGTTTTATCTCTATAACCATAGATTAGTGAAATTCTTCAATATCATCATAAAAGGATACGTGTAGTGAACAGCCCATGCAGAAATTTACAACTAGTCTGCGCACAAAGAAGTTCCTTAATTGCTCAGCACAAATGGACATCTATATCACAAACCCTCCCCCAAGGCTCTGGGGATGGTGTGGAAGAAGAGGTAGAAAGATTGTAAGAGCAAGAGGATAGGGAGAGTAAAGTAAAAAGAAAATGTTTTGTGCATGTGTTGGGACAACTGCTGGAATGTACTCACCATGACTGGGTTGCTAGCATAAGATAAAGCCATTCAACTTTACAATATGGGGATAGGGCTAGTGCTGTAGAGTCTTCATGACTAGGCAAGGAGCTTTTGGTAGTTGATGATTTCTGAGCAAGGTGCATCGGTTTTTCTTAAAGATATAAAATGGCTCTTAATAGGCCAACCGTTTTTCAGTTAACAGCCCACATCCAAGATGATTTGAGCAGCACCACTTGAATTTTATTAGATGGAGATAAAAATAAAGAGAGAGGGAGGGGGAGAGAGAGGGGGGGGGGGGAGAGAGAGAGAGAGAGAGAGAGAGAGAGAGAGAGAGAGAGAGAGAAGGGAGGCTGAGATACTACAGCTTGAGTAAGCAGGCAGAAGGTAAATGGTACCAAACTTCTTTGGCTCTATTTTGCTGTTAGCTGACCACTTATGTTGGAGAGGGCCATCTCTTGGGTCTACTAGATCAAGTGTCAATTGCAGCTCTAACCATGGTAACCTAACCAACAAACACACAGAGATATTCCAAGGCCAGTCAAGTTGATATACACAGTTAACCATTGTAGAAACTGAATTTGCATTTTACCACTAGAGTTCTTAAGTATCAAACCACTCTGAATACTATAATGAAAAGGTCGATATTAATGGGATTACAAATCACATGTTTTTTTTTTTAGCAGTTTGTTTAGTTTGGCAAGTAATTTTAAGTTCCTCTCAATGAATTGATCTTTTCAAAGTCTTTACTATTGAGATTAAGAAACATGACTGTAAATCTTAAAAGAGTCTTCCAAGAACCTCTCCTACTGTATGATGACCATCAGTTGAGATTCTACACTATGCTAAAAATTGCTAAGTATTTTATGAACACACAGGAAGACTAACATGAGGAACACTATGAAAAACACTTTTTTAATCTTTCCAATGAAATTGTACAAGGTCACATGACTAGTAGACAAACTAAGGCATGAATTCAGATCAATTTGTCAGGTTGCTGAGAATCTTTGCTGTGGGGACCAAGTTCTACTCTTACTTGATCAGTTCAATAAAATAGAGAGACATTGTCACCACTTTGATTTGTAATGAAGATAATGCTTTTTTCCTATCAGAAGAGAATAATATGACTATGTTACATGAATGGAATTGAGAAGACAAATTCCAGTATAGCAGCTGTTATTTTCTGATTCTTCTGTAGATTTACAGTGAAATTGAGGAAAGATATGACTTAAAAACATTCTAGAGAGGGCAAAAGTTTCTATAACCTTACTTTAAAATTTTTTACAGGCTATGTTATTTATTTATATTTCAAATGCTGTCCCCCTTCCCAGTTTCCCCTCCAAAAAGCCCCTTTTCCCTCCCTTTCACCCCTACCTCTATGAGGGTGCTCTCCCACCCACTTACCCACTCCTGCCTCAGCTCCCTAGCGTTCCCCTACCGTGGGTCATCAAGCTTCCACAGGACCAAGGGGCTGCCCTCCCATTGATACCAGATAAGACCATCCTTTGCTATATATGCAGCTGGAACCTTCCTTTTAAGTAGGATTGAGTGTGACAGCTTAATTCCAAACAAAACTTGCTCAAAGTGTCAAGTATTCTGGTTAAAACAGATCTACGCTAAGCCACATAGTTTTTAGGAGATAAAGATATAGATGTATAAAGAAAAAGATGAATTTTTTGAAGTTTCATATGATCCCAAAACACATGCACATTTTCATAAAATAATTAAAATTAAATTACTAAATTTTATCTCCTTAATGAAGGTTACCTTCTTGAAAACAATGCAAAAATTCTTTTCCCCACCCTGCCCTTTTGTTTCAGGGACAAGCTCATCAAAGCAGATGGTTGATCTTAATTAATTCTTATCACAGAGACAACTTCATCGTAAAGTATTTTTCACAGATGAACAGTATTATATAAGCCCCTTTGTTTACTGAATTACAGAGAGAATGACTTTTCATGAGGGAAGCAGTTACTGTAATTTTATCTTTTATGTCTTCAACTTCTTTGGCACTTAAAAGCAATTATAACATTTAGGCTACTGAGTCTTCACTGAAGCAAGAGACATGTTTGTTTAAAATGCTTATGTTTTCAAAAAATAATGTCTTTTTTCCGAATTTTTATGTGCTGTGGAGTTTAGTTTTAAAATAAATATTCCAAGGCCACATTTGCCAGTAGGCTGTCCATCTGCATGCTAAGAACTTCTCCCAATCTCTGCTGCTTTTGTTTCATTTTTCTTCTCTTACTTCTATCCTTCCCAGCTAGGATATGGATTTAAATAACTAGATTTTCTTTTTGACTATAAGCATACTTTTTTAGATAAAATCTTGATGATGCAATTATATTTAAGTCATCAAAGTTCATATAATCATAATCTACGTTTTAGAAAACGTTGAGAAAACAGTAGCATGGCCTTTCATAGCATTACTCTCTCTTTCTCATACATACAACACACACACACACAACACACACAAAAACACACAAACACACACACACAAATACACACATATGAACACACACACGCACATAAATTCCAAACATCAAATTTCTTAGAAGAAATATTTTCATTGACAGTGTCCCAGTAATATAGAAAACTTCAAGTTTGATATTATTATGCATTAACTTCAATATTTTGAATAATCAAGCAAGGCTTAGCAATGCCTCATGGAGGTGAAGTGAAAAACACAGATATAAACATGTTTCCTGACTATATGAGGTGTGGTTGTTTGCATCATACCCGACCTTTCTTCTCTGAGAAAAAGCACAGATGTGCACAGTTTCCATTATTCTAGACATCTTAGGAATTCTTTGTATGATTTCAAGTAAAATGAGTGCATGATTCTCTACATAAATATATCATTATTCATTCAAACTTATCAGATCACCTTGCACTAGAATGTATGAGTGTGGTGTGTATGTGTGTGTGTGTGTGTGTGTGTGTGTGTAAGTGTAGGTATTTATGTATGTAAGTATGGATGTTTTGAGCCATGTTCTAGTTATATAAATGTGTTGTTCACCCTTGCTTGTTAGACGTCCAAGGTGGATTACCTTTGCTTTAATAATATATTGACTGATATCTACACTTCCATTTTTTTCTAAATATATTTGTAAGACACTACATATGCCAAGATAATGGTTCCACGTTAAAAACAGCAAAGAGGAAGATTATTTTTCAAACAATAAACCTAATTTTCTGACCTTCCTTTTTCTGTTATAACGTCATGCATACAAACTCTCTCAACTTCTTACCAGTATCTAAGAAGAAAGCATGAGGGGAACTGAGAGGGAAACAAAGGTTAGAGGAAATTGCTAACATGTTTTTTTTTTAAGTTCATTTATTCACTCAGCAAATGCTACTGTGAGTGACTTGTGCCAAGTCCTATGTTTGGAAGGGATTTCAAAGGAGAAAACCATCAGAGAAATTGAATTGCTTTGTAAGTTGACAGATACTGTTGTATGCATTTATCATGTATAATGTGATAGTGTACAGTACCTATGTGTGGTGGATGACTAACTAACATGGGTATTTATGACATATAATTTCATTTACCTTATCAGGAGATAATTGAACATTCTGTCTCAGCACAGCTAAATGAGTAGTGTGTGTGTGTGTGTGTGTGTGTGTGTGTCTGTGTCTGTGTCTGTGTCTGTGTCTGTGTGTGTGTGTGTTACATCATTACTTTAAAAGTTTTATCCAGTAAGAATGGGATGCAAAGCAAAGCATCACACTCTGAAAGTGATTTAGTAAGTTCTTGAGAGAGTAAAACAATTTTCACTCTTGAAAGACTAGGCCAATTGTAAAGTATCATTATATTAAGAATTAAGAGCCTTTGAAATATTTTTAATAATTTATTCAAGTCAACCAATTAAACCTAAGAAAAGAAGAAAGAAACTTCTTATATTGTTTAGTAATAACTCTGATAAAAGGCATGCATAATGACATTTTGATCAAGAAACATGAAGATTTATTTTCAAGCTGTTTCCAAATAAGAAATGCGGTTTTTGTTATTTTAACCTCACAAGCAGCATCAAACAGTGTCTTGGGGGGGAGGTGCTCTGTGACCACCAACCATGGCCCACTCTGCTTAAATTGGAGTTTCTCCTTGCCTATCAGACTCCCACATGTTCCAGTGAGTGGATGACAGATTGGATTCTGAATGTCAGTGTAGGAGTCAATCTGTATATGTTGCAAATCTATTACAATGGGTAAAATAAAAAAAAAAAATTCCAGTTTTTCTCTTGAGCAACAAACTGTGAGACATTATTTTTCCTTTTCATATAAATTATCAGGCTTTGTTATATTGCTCTCAGTAGTAATTAGTAGTCATAAAAACTCCCACATCTGAATCAAGTGAATCACTGGGGACAGCAAAAGACAAAGCCGTTCTGTTCTATAAGATGATGCAGTCTCACTCTTGAACTGTGTGAGCATTTGATGGATAGAGCATGCTATGTTGTTTTTTCTCTTAATATGGGACAAGTATAATCACAGAAAAATGCAGGACTCTTCAGACCAACAAGGGTGAGCTGTGATTCTACAAAAATAAAAAGCATGTGGTGAGAAGAAGAGAGAAAAAGAGAAAGTAAATTGGAACAGAGAGTTATCAGCCTGATGAAAAGAGAATCTGATGTTGGAAGGACTTAGGGGGAGAAAGGTGAAAAATACCCTTGCAAACACTGTCCTTGGAGTCTGTGCTTTGATTTAAGAACATGCTTGTCAAGAGCTAGCACCTTTAATCATCTAAAGCAACAGCCAAATGCAATTGTCCTGGTACTTTTATGAAGCAGCTCACCTTCAAGGCATGCACACGATTGTGTTTCTATTCTGCAAGATGGCTGTCCAACAGCAAGTAATGCTCACATCCGGATCCTCTGGGGATAACAATGTCCCGTTTTTCTTACAGTTTTGTCCTTTTACCGTTCAAAACAATAGCCATTGAAAAGTCAACTTTGTAAAATTCCACTTAAAATGATTTGAATTTGTGAGTAGTAGTCTAGGGCTGGCTAGCTAGCTCAGTGGGTAAAGCCATTTGCTATCAAGCCTAATAACCTGAATTTGATCCCTGGACTATGGCTGATAGAAGGGAACCACTTTTCTCAAGTTGTCCTCTGATCACCACACATGTGCCATGGTATTTACATTTCCCCCAAATAAACCCCCAAATTAATATATTTCTACAAATAATAACAGTCTAACAGCACATTATTGAATATAAGCTAGTCATAAGCTACCTTTTATTTAACAAACAACTTCTGTGTTTCTTAAGTCAATAATATTACAAAAAAGAACTGTATAAAATTGACTATGACTATTTGCACCAAACAATTGAAGAAAACTGCAGTTCAGAAAATTTCTGTGTGATGCTAGGAAAAATATACAGAACAAAGATTAGACGTTACATTTGTTGATTCCAAACATTACATTTGGTATTACTGTGCTATTTCACTTAAATTCAGTAATATTTAGAATGTTAGATACACTTAAAAATAAGTGACAAATTAGCTAGCCAGATGATGACTGCCATTCTCAAGTAGACATACGTACTACCCTATTATTGTGATCAAAAATATGACATTAGAAGAAATTTAAGAGATTAAAGGCTTATTGGAGACTATGGTTTCAATGAACACAGTGCATTACAGTCTTCAAGGCATGAGGGATAGATTTAAGACTCATGTGCCAAAGTTATAGAATATCCCCAAACTTCAACACCAGCTTAGTACTCAAAACATGCGCGTCGGAGAAGGGGTAGGTGTGGTGATTTGAATAGGAATGACCCCTAGGCTCATATGTTTGAATGCTTGGTCATTATAGAGTCACTATTAGGCGGTGCGGCCTTATTGGAGTGGGTGTGGTCTTGTTGAATGAAGTGTGTCACTGGGGTTGATGTTTGAGGTTTCAGAAGCTCAATGGCTAGCTCCCTCTTCCTGATGCCTGAGGATCAGGATATGAATCTTTCATGTCACTCTCCTGCACTACTATCTGCCTTTACTACCTGCCATGATAATGAACTAATCCTCTGAACCTGTAAGCTACCCTCAATTAAATATTTTCCTTTATAAGAATTAGCATGGTGTCTCATCACAGCAATAAAATACAACTTAGAGAGTGAACATTGCACATTTAAATAATAAGAGCTTATTCCAAGCAGACTTGCACTCCTTAACACAAG
Source organism: Rattus norvegicus (assembly GCF_021556685.1). NCBI lineage: Eukaryota > Metazoa > Chordata > Mammalia > Rodentia > Muridae > Rattus > Rattus norvegicus. The sequence goes on along the minus strand of NC_141552.1, from coordinate 7,897,064 downwards.
GATGAAGAACCAAGCTAAGCAATTAATGATGTATTTCATTTTGCCACAAAATATGTGTCATGAAAATGTTCTTGTATGAATTCCAATTTCTTATCCTTCATAGCAAGAATAGTAGGATAATATTATCTTTGAAAGGAGATGAAACCTGTCTTGTAGGGGAGCCCATAAAGCTCAGGAAGCAAACAACTCAAAAGTTTCAGGAAGTCCCTGACACTGACTAGATACACTAGGAACCTTCTTTCCCAAGCATTCATAAGCAGGAGCATTGAGAGTCACTTTCAGACAAGCTGAGCTACTTGGAAGAGGGTCAGGGTACCTGAGCTACCTAGAAGAGACAGAATTCCCACACATGGAGGTGCTTGCAAGGTATGTAATGAGCTCCAGGTTCTCAGCTTTTGTGAATTGTTACCCATCCCGGGGTAATTCAGTTGTTTTTTTTTTTTTGGTTTTTTTTTTTTATATTTGTGTTTTATTTGAAGCCCTATTAAAACCTCTTGTTCACCAGGTTGGACTCTGGGACTCTGGTCATTTAATCACTGTGTTGTATCGTAGATACTACATCTTCAGTCAAGATACTTTGTACACATCTGCCCTCAAGTAGTGTCAAACAAAACTCAATACCGTGGATGACCTCTCCTCTCTCTCTCTCTCTCTCTCTCTCTCTCTCTCTCTCTCTCTCTCTCTCTCTCTCCTCTCTCTCTCTCTCTCTGGATATATATATATATATATATATATATATATATATATATATCCAAAAGTTTGTCTTTTGGGATCTTAGACAACTTGACAGGTAATTACTGTTTTCCTCTTTTTTTTCATTTTTGATTGGATATTTTCTTTTTCTTTTATTAACTTGAGTATTTCTTATATACATTTCGAGTGTTATTCCCTTTCCCGGTTTCCGGGCAAACATCCCCCTAATCCCTCCCCAGTCCCCCTCCTTATGGGTGTTCCCCTCCCCATCCTCCCCCCATTGGCCCTCCCCCCAACAGTCTAGTTCACTGGGGGTTCAGTCTTAGCAGGACCCAGGGCTTCCCCTTCCACTGGTGCTCTTACTAGGATATTCATTGCTACCTATGAGGTCAGAGTCCAGGGTCAGTCCGATTGGATATTTTCTATATCTACATTTCAAATATTATCCCCCTTCCTGGTTTCCCCCCGTTAACCCCCTATCTCATCCCCCTGACTCCATGATGGTGCTTCTCACCCACCCATCCACCTACCCACTCACTTCCTCCTGCCTCATTGCCCTGGCATTTCTCTACATTTGGACATCAAGCCTTCACAGGACCAAGGGCCTCTCCTCCCATTGATGCCCAATGAGGCCATCCTCTGCTACATATGCTGCTGGAGCTATAGTTGCTCCATGTGTATACTTTGGTTGGTGTTTTAGTCCCTGGGAGTTCAGAGGTATCTGGTTGGTTTGTATTATTGTTCTTCGTATTGGGTTGCAAACCCCCTCAGTCTTCTCAGTCCTTTCTCTAATTCCTCCATTGGGGACCCCATTCTCAGTTCAGTGGTTGGCTGCAAGCATCTACCTCTATATTTGTCAAGCTCTGGCAGAGTCCCTCAGGAGACAGCTATATCAGGCTCCTGTCAGCAAGGACCTCTTGGCATCCCCAATAGTGTCTGGGTTTGGTGACTGCATATGGGATGGATCTTCATGTGTGGCAGTCTCTAGATGGCCTTTCCTTTAGTCTCTGCACCACGCTTTGTCTCTGTATTTCCTCCTGTGAAATTTTGTTTCCCCCTGTAACAAGTACTGAAGCAACCACACTTTGGTCTTCCTTCTTCTTGAGCTACATGCGGTCTGTGAATTGTTTCTTTCATATTCACAGCTTTTGGGCTAATAACCACTCATCAGCGAGTGCACATCACATGTAACAAAGTCACAGTTTGAGAAACTGTAAGCTGCTTTGACAAATGTGTAAGGTTTTGCCAGCAGGCATAAAATGTTACACTCTTCACTCATTTCTATAATAAGAAGTACATAATTAGGTGACCAGTTATTGTTTCAGGTGAGAATGTTGATGTAATCTGTGGATCTGTACTCTCAGTATGCTCAAAGCAGCCTTGACGTACACCATTCTTAATAAAGCTCTGGTTAAAACTCCATCGAGCTCTGAGGATCACAGTAATAGAGCTAGTAGAAGTTTTTTTGGCATGATGGGATGGCTGAGTTCAATTTTCTTTTGGGTAACGATGGGGCGCATAGGAAGTGTTTGAAGCAGCTACTTTCCTAGAGTTAAAAAAGCAGCTCAGAGAAGCTGTATTAGTCATCTATCTGTTACCAAAACGAATATCAGATGTAAACAGTTCATAAAGAACAAAGGTTTATTTTGGCTCCTAGTTTTGGGGATTCCAGTTCACTTAAAGTTGAGCCAACTGCCTTGGTCTACAGAAAAGAAGCACAATTTAGTGAACTGCGGTAGAGCTTGCCCACTTCCCTCACTGACCAAACATACTCATATTTTTTCTCATGGCATGGAAGCAAACAAGAAAAGACAATGACTTGGAATCCCACAATTCCATTGAAGGTACCCTCCTAATGACGTAAGACATCCCCCCGTTGGCCTTCCATTTCCCCGTAGCACCAGTATCAGGGACATTTCCTTTAAGAAGGAGACTTCTAGGGGAAATTCAACACTAAAAGAGCTTAGATGTTTATTAAAGAAAACAACTGAAAAACATTTAGGGTTTTTTTTTATTTAATTACACACAAAGAAACAAATAAAATGGCCACATATTTCTCATCAGAAGAAAAATAAAACTTGAAAGAAATAAAGAGAAGCATTTTGTAAAGTGCCTAAACTATTTTTATTTTGTATTCAGAAAACATGTTTTCCAAAAACAGGTAAAATCATAATGAGTTTTTCAAAGTGATAAAAGAAAGAATTAATGGTTAAATTTTAATTGTAATAAATGCTAAAGAAAACGTTTAAAGAGATAAGGATAGACTGAAGTACATTTGTGAATGAAAAGTGTGAGAATTCCTGATGGTGGGCTTCCTTATGTAGGTTCTTTACGTAAACGATTGTCAGGCTGCATCAAAAAGGATGAATCACAATAAACTATGGAGTCCCTGATGGAGAAAGAAGGAAGCATGACCAGAAGGTAACACAATGGCGTGAGTGGGACACAGGAGGTGCAATGTTTAAGGGACAGTTTACAGTAAATAAAGTTGTCTAATATTTGAATATATACTGTGGCAAATTCATAATTATGTTATGAACATACATATAGTCTTCTAAGAAATAAAAACAATGAGCAGTAGTTTCTACATGACTGATAAATATAAATTTATCTAGGTATTCATATTGTAAATGCATCCATGTATTAAACCTAAAAGAGAGAAATTGCAAAATATGTAGACTGGGTGGTAAAAGTTAAAGCAGATACAAAAGGCAACTATAATTAAATATTACAGGTAAAAGTATAAATTAGAAGAGTTTGGGACACACAGCAAGATCCATCAGTGAGCTTTCTATAGGAAGCCATTCAATAAAAAGATGTGGGTTGCTCAGATTTGGAAAACAGCAAACTATCCAAACGTAAGTCAGGAGAATAATGGAGTGGCTCTTTGAATACAGGAAGAAAACACCAGAGAAAAATTTTTGGAGATAAAAGGTTACCCTTCATAATGATAAAAGGGCAAATTCATCACAGAATCATAAAACTAAGTGTGCATGCACATAGTAAACGAGTCTGACCATGTGCACTATGCATGCTGATAGAAGAGAAAGGAGAAACAGAAAACTCTACATTCATCCTGAGACATTCAATATCAAAATCAGTGTAAGTTTATACGGGCAACCACCAGAGATGAGGAAGGTGTAGACCCCATTACCTAATGTGAAATAACTGACAATCGTAGCTTTTGATCATTTTTGAGTAAGTCACAGAAATACCACCTTTTTCAAATAGAACACAGGAAAAAAACATCTCTTTCAAATGCCTTCCCACATATAGCAAAATGAAATATATCCTGGGTCATAAAGTAAGCCCCAGCAAAATTAAAAGGATCAAAATTATGCAGACCATATTCTTTTACCAAAACATAATTACAATATAAGTCACAAGCAGAGAGATAGAGAGAAAAAGCTTTGTGTATTCTGAAATTAAACAATGGTCTTCTGAGTAACCCACAGGTCAAAGATAAAAATCAGCAGGGAAATTAAAGATATTTTGAAAGTGAGTAAATTGAGAATTAATCATGTCATACTTTATAGGATATAGCTAAACAGAGCTCAGATGGTAATATGGAGGTTCGAAGGCTTGTCTTAATGTTTGTATATAAATAAACTATATAATTAAATAAACAAGAATACTATCAGAAGACAGACTCCTGCAATTAAATATACTATATAACATAGAGTTTCTGCTAAAAAGTAAGCAAGAAAGAATAGAAGATATAAATTAGACCACATATAAAAGAACCTAGACTCACATCTGCAAAATATAGATACGAGGAAAAGAATTAAAAAATTAAATACACTGATAGTTTTTTCAAAGTAGATAGATAATTAAAGTAGCCAATGAAAATAGGTTTGCTCTGAAAGTAAAGCCACAAAAGTAATAAAGTTTTATGTACACTGATTAACTAGAAAAAAACCTGAAAAGTACTAAGATTATCAGTAGAAGAGAAGACACAACTAACACATAAGTATTAAAGGAATATTTAGTGTCTCACTCACAGTACTCAGAGGTAGTTAAACAACCTATGGGGAACAAAACCCTTGACAGTTGTGATTTAACAACTCCGATACATGGTTATAAATTTAGCTTAGTCTCTATTATATATCTATTATGTTGTATTTTCCATTTATCTTTGCTATTTTAAGGTACTTGATTTATAAATAAAACTCTTTTGGTATAGACAACTACACTGGTCTCCATTCATTAGTATTTTATTAAATTAATCATTCCATTCCTTTACATCTCAAATGATATCCCACTTCCCCATTACCCCTCCACGAACCCTCCCATCCCACATCAAACCTCGGCCTTCCACGCTGCCTGTACGAAAGTGCCCCTGCACATACCCACAATCTCCCACCCCACCGCTCCAGCATCCCCCTACACTTGGAAATCAAACCTCCCCTGAACCAAGGGCCTCCAGTTGCTGTCAGTCAGGACCATCCTCTGCTACATAAGTATCTGGAGCCATGGATCCCTTCAAGTACACTCCTTGGTTGGAGGTCTAGACTCTGGGAGAACTGGTGGTCAGGTCAGCCTATGTGGTTCTTCCAATGGGACTGCAATTCCCCTATTCTCCTCTAGTCCTTTGGCCAGCTCCACCATGACGTTCGCTGAGCTCAGTATGATGGTTGCATACAAGCACCCACATCTGCATTGGCCAGTTGCTGGCCGGACCTCCTCAGGAACCACCACACTAGGTTCCTGTCAGCAAGCGCCTCTTGACCACAGCAACCGTGTTGGGCTTGATATTAGCAGACATGATGGATCCTCAAGTGGGGAGGTCCCTGGTTGACGCTTCCTTCAGTATCTGTTTCAATTTTCATCCCTGTTCTTCCATTGGACAGGAACATTAACAACTTTGAGATGGGCGGGTGGCCTCATCCCTCCACCAGGGGCATGGCCTATCTAAGGGAGGTGGCCTCAACAAGTTCTAGCTCTCCATTCTCTGCTCATTTAGGTTAAAGTCAAACCCAGTGGGTCCTGGGAGCCTCTCGTTTCCCTGGTGTCTGAAAACATCCAATGACTATCCCTGGTTCCTCATCCCCTCTGCTACATATTTTTGGTTCGATTTCCTGACCCTCTGTACCTCTCTCACATCTCCCCCAGTTCCTGATACTGCCACTTTATTTCCTCCCCCTAATCTCTCCCTCCCCAATACCCCTATCTCTCTACCTCTCATAATCGTCCTGTTCCCTACTCAATGGAGGATTGAAGCACCCACACCCTGTATTTTTTTTATGCTCCATATGGTCTGTGAGTTGTATCATGGACATTGTGAGCTTTTGAGCTAATAGCCACTTATTGAGTACATACAATTTGTGTTCATTTGTGTATGGTTACCTTACTCAGGATAATATTTTTCTAGTTCCATCCACTTGCCTGCAAATTTCATTAAGTCATTGTTTTGAATTGCTGCATAGTACTACATTGTGTATATGTACCACATTTTCTGTATTCATTCTTCTGTTGAGGAACAACTGGGTTGTTTCCAGCTTCTGACTATTATAAATAAGTGAATCATAGTAGAGCTTGTGTCCTTGTCATATGTTTGAACAATATGTACCCACTTTCTTTTGGGTACCCATGAGTGGTACAGCTGCGTCCTCAGGTAGAACTATTTCCAATTTTCTCAGGAACGGCCAGACTGATTTCCAAAGTAGTTTTAACAGCTTGCAATCTCACCAGCAATGGAGGAGTGTTTGTCTTTTTACACATCCTCTCCAATATCTGCTGTCACCTGAGTTTTTGACCTTAGCTGTTCTTACTGGTGTGAGGTGAAATCTCAGGATCATGTTGATTTGCATTCCCCTGATGACTAAGGATGTTGAATATTTCTTTAAATGTTACTCAGCCATTCGAGATTCCTCAGTTGAGAATTCTCTATTTAGCTCTGTACTCCACTGTTTAACAAGTTTCTTTGTCTCTCTGAGTCTAACTTCTTGAGTTCTTTGTATATTTTTGATATCATCCCTCTATCAGATGTAGGATTGGTAAAGATCTTTTCCAAATATGTTGGTTGCCATTTTGCCCTAATGACAGTATCTTTTGTTTTACAGAAGCTTTTCAATTTTATGAGGTCCCATTTGGCCATTGTTGCTCAGGAAGTTTTCCCCTGTGCCCAAGTATTCAAGGTTCTTCCCCACTTTCTCTTCTGTTGGATTCAGTGTATCTGGTTTTTGTGGAGATCCTTGATCCACTTGGACTTGACCTCCAGTTGAACCAGCACACTTGGTTGAAAATTGAATAGTGTTCCTTCTGTTTCTCTTTTACAGAATAGTTTGAAGAGTATTGGTATTAGATCTTCTTTGAAGGACTTATAGGATTCTACACTAAAACCATCTGGCTCTAGGCTCTTTTGGTTGGGAGACTTCTAATGTCTGCTACTTCCTTGGGGGTTATGGGGGCTGTTGAGATGGTTTATCTGGTTTAACTTTGGTACCTGGTATCCGTCTAGGAAATCAACCATTTCATCCAGACTTTCCAGTTTTGTTGAGTATAGATTTTTGTAGTAGGATTGGGTTATTTTTTGGATTTCCTCACTTTTTGCTATTAGGTCACTGTTTCCATTCTTGATTTTGTTAATTTGAATATTGTTTCTGTGCCCTCTGGTTGGTCTGGCTGAAGAGTTGGTTTTCTCCAAAAACCACCTCCTAGTTTTGTGATTATTTGTATAGTTCTTTCTCTGTTTCTACCAGGTTGATTTCAGCCCTGAGTTTGATTATCTCCCGCCATCTACTCCTCTTGGATGCATTTGCTTCTTTCTGTTTTAGAGCTTTCAGATGAGCTGTTAAGCTGGAAGCATGTGTTCTGTAGATATCATTTAAATCCATTTGGTTCATAACTTCCTTTAGTTTCACTGTGTCTCTGTTTAGTTTCTGTTTCTATAATCTGTCCATTGGTGAGAGTGGCTGTTGAGATCTCCTACTATTATTGTTTGAGGTTTAATGCCTCAAGCATTTACTTTACAAATATGGGTGCACTTGCATTTGGGGAATAGATGTTTAGAATTGAGAGTTCACCTTGGTGGATTTTTCCTTTGAAATGTAGTCTCCTTCCTCATTTTTGATAACTTTTGGTTGAAAGTCGATTTTATTGGATATTAGAATGGCTATTCCAGCTTTTTTCTTGCGACCATTTGCTTGGAAAATTTCTTCCCATCCTTTTACTTTGAGGTAATGACTGTCTTTGACACCTAGGTGTGTAACCTGTATGCAACAAAATACTGGATCCTATTTACTTATCCAATCATTAGCCTATGTTTTTTTTTAATTGGGGAATTGAGCCCATTGATGATGAGAGATAATAGGGACCATTGATTGCTGCTTCCTGTTATTTTTGTTGTTAGAGGTGGAATTACGTTTGTGTGTTTATCTTCTTTTTGTACTTCTTTAAGGGAGTCATTTATGTCTGTCTTAACGTCCTCTATCATCTTCATGAAATCAGCATTAAGATCTGAATCTTTTATAGGTGTGTTGGGTATCCAGGACTTGCTGTGGTGGGAAAACTGGGTTCTGATATTGCCAAGTCAAATTGGTTTCTGTTGCTTATGTGCTTGCCTCTTGCCATCTGGTTATCTCTGGTGTTATCTGGATTCCCTGTTTCTGACTGGAGCTTGTCCTTCCTGTGATCCTGTGATCCTGGATGTGTCAAAATACCTGGGGAGTTGAGTTGCAACTCATGTGTGGGCTATGTGGGTTTTGGTCCAGTGCCGGGTCACTGCTCCTGGCACAGGTGCAAACCGGAAGGCATGTAGGTCTCTATCTGGGCATGGAATCTGAGTCCCCCGGTCTCAAGGTTCCCCTGGTCTCAAGGTTCCCAGTATGCTGGGTATTGGGGTGGGGTCTAGAATCTCACCTGTGAAGCTGCATGTGTCCTGGGATTCCTGGGAAGTCGAGCTGCAACTGCAGTGTGGTCTGTGTGGGATCGGGTCCACTGCAAGGGCTGTGCTCCCGTCACAGGTGGGAATCAGAAAGAACATGGCAGGAGTATTTTTTTTAAAAACTGCTACCTATAGTCATGATCTTTTGGGGTGGAAATCAAAACTTGTTGGTTGAGTATGAGTTCGGTGTGAATAGGACCCTTGGTATTGTCCCCAACACGACACACATACAAATGGAAAAAGAATAATGTTATTCTTTTCATACACAACAAACAAGGAGAAAATGCTTCCTTGCTTATTTATGATGCCATTATGACAAAGGCACCAGCAGCAAAGTCATTACAAAATCAATAAGCAAATAAGCCATTCCAGTTCATAAGCACAGAGGGAAATTTTAACAGAATGAGCACATTAAATTTCTAATTATATAAGATGGACATTTTGCTAGCAGCAATGAAGGTTTATTTTAGAAATGCAACTCCAGCCAGACCTAGGCACGGAGATCTGTAACTGCAGCTGAGTGGGAAGCTGAGGCAGGAGAGTCACAAATGCAAGGCAGTCTAGGCTACAGAGGAATATCCAGACTGCCTCTGTTACTTAATGAGACTCAAGCTCACAGTTTAAGAGAGCTAAAGGAAAACAGCTGGAACTATGGTTTAGTAATAAAGCTTCTGTCAAGTATATGTGGGCATATATGAGGGCTTTAGGTTCAGTCCCTACTGCAGAGAAGGGGCAGGGAAGAGGTGAAAGTTAACCATAACATTTAGAAACAACTAAGAAGCACATAGTTTTCTCAACAGATTCGGTAAATGCATTTCAATATTTCTACCTGCGTTCAAAACCCTCAGTAAACTAGGCATGGAATGATAGAATTCTCAACTCAATAAAGTAATGAGACTCTGTATAGTTCTTATGAATCACGTCATACTTAATGTAAAACTATTTGCTTTTGATCTAAGATCAAGGACCAGAGCAAGATATGTCATTTAATATTCCCATTTATCATTATTGGAAGGTCTAGCCAGTCAAAGGACAAGTTAGGGAAATAAAGGCCATAGAGATAGATGTAGAAGATGTCTCTGCACTTGAAAGTGCGTACTTCTTTTACAGAGAACCTAAATTTGTTCCTAACATGACATACTCACAACATGTGTAATTACAGCTCATTCATGTGTTCATGCACATACTGATACAAACACATACATAATTGAATATGATTGATGATGATGATGATGATGATGATGATGATGATGACGACGACGACGACAACGACGACGATGATACCATGGAAAGAAGGAAGTTATTTTTGATGTCAAAAAACTTGCTTATTTACAGACACACACATGCACATACACACACACACACACACACACACACACACACATTCTAAATAACTTTAAATAAGTGACTAAGAATAATACATTAATCATAGTCAGAGTACAAGTTCAAACTCGAAAAATGCCAAAGTTTTTAACAGCTAACTACTACTATGGTTAGCCATTAAAAACAAATAGAGCAGTATATGTTCCCCAGTGCTGTCAAAAGTAGTTGTTAATCAAATATAGATTAAAGACAAGCATGGTATATGAATACTTTTTAAAGTATGCTCAAGAAATGAAAACTATAAGGCTGGAGAAGTATTTCAGCCATAATGTGCTTGTCTTAAAAATACGAGGATCTTAATTTGGTTCCCTAACTCCAATAACAGTCCTGGTTTGGTACTTACATTTGTAATTCCAGCGCTGGGCAGCAAAAATATAAAAATATTTGAGTCTGTGGCATGTATTAGTCAGGATCCTGTAGAGAAATAGAACTGATAGAATGAGCCTACCTTTATGTTTTATATATATATATATATATATACACACACATATATATGTTATTATATGTATGTGAGTATTTTCAATAATTGTTCTAAGAATAATATTTAAAAATTGAATAGAAGCTCTTTCCTTTCCCTGCTGCCTCTGTAGCCACGACTGTGCTCAGGCTACCGGAGAGGCTTGCATCTAGTGTCCTCTGTTGGGGTAAAGAGAAGGTCAGGTTGGAGCCCAATGAGATCAATGAAATCGCCAATGCCAACTTCTGCCAGCAGATCAGGAAACTGATCCAAGATGGACTAATCATCCAGAAGCTGGTGACTGTACATTGCCTGGGCTGACTGCGGGAAAAACACTTTGGCCTGGCAGAAGGGCAGGCATATAGACATATGGACATAAGGAAGAGGACAGGTACTGAAAATGACCGGATGCCCGAGAAGGTAACCTGAATGAGAAGAATGAGGATGCTGCTCTGGCTTCCCAGGCGATATGGGGAATGTAAGAATATTGACTCCCATATGTATCACAGCCTGTACCTGAAGGTCGAGGGGAATGTATTCAAAAACAAGAGGATTCTCATGGAGCATATCCACAAACTGAAGGCAGATGAGGCTCGCAAGAAGCTACTGGCTGACCAGGCTGAGTATCACAGGTCTAAGACCAAGGAAGCACGAAAGCTCCAGGAGGAGCGCGCCTCCAGGCCAAGAAGGAAGAGATCATCATCAAGATTCTGTCCAAGGTGGAAGAGACCAAGAAATAAAGCTTTCCTCACGTCTGTACATAGTGGCCTGGCTCTGGTCTCACATGGATCAATCATTGAAATAAAACAAGACTTTGTCCGTTAAAAAAAAAGTTTGAATAAATAGAAACATATACTAGATTGCTACACTGAAAGCTTAATGTTGATAAGACAATTAACAAATTGGATAAATCAGGAGTAGACTGAATAAAAGTTAAAAATTACATATATATATATATATATGTAATTTTACCTTTTATACATATTAACAACTCTCATTTCCCACATCTTCCTACATGCGACGGTGTGAGTGTATTCTTATACATGTGTGCAGGTGTCCATGGAGGCCAGAAGATGACATCAGGTCCCCTGTGTTTTGGCAACTGTGGACTATCTGATATGGATATTGGGATGCAAATGCCAGACCCCCTGATGATAAAGAATCTGTGAGAACCACTGAGACACTGCAGTATTTCTCTCATCTATATTATTAATTATTGGATGGTTATTTGATGATTAGCTTAAACAATACTTAGTGTATAAACTCAGTGTTAGGAAGGAAACCTACACTGTGGAAGATTTACATATGGTCCTGACAATGCACATGGTTCTTTTGCTGTTAAGATTCTTCTCTACTTTAATTTAAAGGAAACATCCTTCCATGATCAACTGAACCAGTAGGCCCCAGTGAAGTTGCCATAAAAATCATTAGAAACGGTAACAGAATATCATGTCAACTCTATCTGTTGAGATGGATAAATACCGTGGTTATTAAATGAAGTTACCGCTGTGCTTAAGAAGTACACCATAAGGAATTTTGAAAAGAAATGATATTAACTTGCCTTCAATAATTTTAAGGAAAACAAAAAAACATATAGGTACACACGGTAAGAGAGAGAAAGAATGCTAGTTTGCATTCCCTTGACAGGATGGGAAAAATGTCACTGAGAAATGTCAACAATATGATTGTCCTAATAAGACAGGTGTAGTAAAAATGCCAGTTGACATTCAGGCACAGATGTGGGAATTCTGCAATATCTTATTCCCAGATGAAGAGTGACCAATGTCTGTTGAGATGTTGAGGGTTTGGTATTTGGCTGTGTATTGTAATGCTAAATACTGGCCCCCAAGGCCTGAGTAACCCAAGGGATGAGACAATCTGCAGGTTGATCAAAGTGAAGCTATGTAACCTTGCTCCCTAAATTATTCTGGATTGGTAAATAAAGATGCTGACAGTCTGTAGCTGGGCAGGAGATAGGCGGGGTTTGGGCTTCCAGGGCTTGGAGTCTGAGAAGAGACCACAAGGAGAGAGGAGGGAGAAGAAGGTAAAGAAAGAAGTCTCTATGAGCTTAAGAATTTTGAAAACATGGCTATGAGGGCTGGCTAATTAGGGTGAAGAGCAGCCCAGTGGAACATGGCAAGTCATATTCTTGGGTTTTTGTCAGGGAAGTAGACATAATAACTTAGAGGGTGGATATCTGCCCAGCTTTAGTTCTGGTTGCTATAAATTGAAGGCTGTGTGTCTTTTACCTGGGAGTCAAAGGATCTACAGTGGGGTAGAAACCCTGATTTGAGATTAAATAATTTCCACAACACTGAGAATAGAAGAATCAGTTTCCCCAAGAGACAAAGCTGTGACATGTGTTATCTCGTGCCAGGTGGTCAGCCTTGGATACATGTACATAGGAAAAATGCTAAATGGGTTCAGCAGTATGTATACATATACAAACATGCATTCAGCAATATATATGTACATATGTACCATACATGTATGCTTGTATGTATCTAATATGTATGTATTGTGAATGTATACATTTTTTCATAAGAATAATAATTAAGATATGAATTGGGGAGGGAGAGGGATGGCATAAGAGGAGTTCAAAGAAAACAGAGCAGTAAGTGCAATGGTTTATACTGGTTGTGTATGAGGTCTTCATAATTTTTAACAATATAAAAAGAAATAAAAATAACATTAATACTATATATCTAGTTAGATCTCTATTTAGATGTGCTCTACATACAATGAATCTAAAATTTGATGCCCTGAATATATTCAGGGAATATGGGGCACAGTATTCTGATTTATAAACCCAGTAGTACATGTATCTTCTGAAGGCCTGCCTGTCCTCTATCAGTACACTCATAAAATATATTGCCAATACTCGGTGAGTGAAAGTGCTTGTTTCATAAGTGTGAGGATACCTGTTCAAATTCCCAGAGCCCCTATAAAGTGTACATGTAGTACTAAAAGTGTTGGCAAACCCAAGGTTCTTCCAGAGGGATAGGAGACTGAAGCACAGAACTTCCTGAAGCCTCTGAGCTAACGTAGAGTTAACTAATGCTTAGAGTATCCATCAGAAAACACAGCAAAAAGATCTTTATTCAAAACAATGTAGCCCATGAAGAATGGCGTGAGATTGTCTTCTGGCTGCCACATGCATGTCTCGGCCCATGAGCACCTGCCTACATTCACACACGTATATGTATACCCACAAATGCATTAATTTTATACATATAAAATTATACTTCCTGTGCTAATTATATAATTACTTTACTAACTCAACATACTCTTAAAATTATACTCTAAAGAGGGGCAAGGTAGCATTTTCCTTTTTTGCTGTCTGTCTCTGAGATCTTGTGGCAGATGACTGAATTTGTTAAAACCACTGAAGGGGATATATGGAAATGATCAGTGGTCCTGCTCTGTGGCATGAATGATTTAAATGGCCTGCCTGTCACTCGTGAGGTGTGTGGAGTAACTATGGCTCCCCTCTTTTCTTTTATATTAACAAGCATGTTTTTCTCTTTTCTGAATTCATCTAAATTATTAACATTCCCCCTTCTTCATGGTATTTCTTTCAACTCACCAGAAGGGAATAAGAGGAGAAATGTTCTCTCAAAGGTCATTTTCCCTACTCATCCACAATCATGATGGAGTGATGTGCTTGCTGGGGAGAGAAACTTTTATTTGCTTTTGATGGGAAAGAGCTTCTGAATTTGAAACTGAAGATCTAGGACAAGTTTATGAAAAATAGTGAGGAATAAAACAAAGATTCAGTCGAGTTTAGGCTGAAAATTATATTCTAAAGGATTTAAAAGTCGCATCCTGTAGTCCTAATTATTTTCTATGGAGTTAGACCTAGACTGATAGATCATATTTTTTATAAATATGGAAAAACGCTATTATACTAATACTGAAAAATATTACAAATCAAATATTCAACTAAAGAGAACAGTTGAATAAATAACATTGCACATTATCTTAAGGGATAAATGCATTTGTATTTCAAAGCAATTAAATGCCTGATGTACATTTTAACTGTACAACATAAGCAGGCTTAAATATAACAAATACATACACACACACACACACACACACACACACACACACACACACACACACACCAAAAAACAAAACAACCAAGCAAACAAACAATAAAACAGAGAAAGTTGAAAGGCATTTGCTGCAGGTGCAGGTGGAATTGGAAATCCAACATTTCTTTGTTATTCAAGAGAATACTGAACCAATTAGAAATGTTCCTGAGGCATTCAGATTTTAAAGAGATGCAGATGAGCCAGATGTGGTAGTGTAGAACTTTATTCCCAACAGCAAGGATGCAGGGAGATGCTGTCAGTCCACCCTGGCCTACATAGAAGTTCCAAGTCTGCCAGAGCTATATAGTGAGACCCTAGCATAAAAACAAACAAACAAACAAACAAACAAACAAACAACTGAAAACATGCAAGTGTCTACTGTGATTGTCTAGCTTCTGCAGAGAAACTGCTCAGGTAGAAAAGTCTGCTTGTAAGAATTTGAGCCACATGCTTATAGAGAGTACCCAGTCCTGAGATCTGTTGTGAGAAATTTGTGGACCATACAATGATATTGTGTCTGGTCCCAGTCAGGAGTGCTAAGAATTAAAACAACTGATGCAATGTTACACTTTGAAGGCTGCCAGGCTTAAGACTTGGGGAAAATACCAACATTTCATTTGTGTTCGGTTCAGGAAATCCTATATTCCCATATAATTTTTCATTCCAGAGCAAGAGAAACTTACTGCTCATAACACTAGAATAACTTTTGTTTGAAAGAGAGTATTGACTTTATAAATTAAATTTTCATCTGATCAATTTTGGTGTTTCTGTCTTCATCATTAATTAGCAAATTACATTAAAATTTGCACATGTTCACTTAGTATTGTGTGTAAAATATTTATATTTTCATTACCCCTTGACCTTCTTTGCTAAATTCATTATTCCTATAATTACTTCCCCAAAAATATGTGATAGCCAGTGGATTATAAGCTTAGTAAAAGTAAGGACTATACATAAGGGAAATGCAAATCAAAACAACCCTGAGATTTCACCTCACACCAGTGAGAATGGCTAAGATCAAAAACTCAGGGGACAACAGATGCTGGCGAGGATGTGGAGAAAGAGGAACACTCCTCCATTGTTGGTGGGATTGCAAACTGGTACAACCATTCTGGAAATCAGTCTGGAGGTTCCTCAGAAAATTGGACATTGAACTGCCTGAGGATCCAGCTATACCTCTCTTGGGCATATACCCAAAAGATGCCTCAACATATAAAAGAGACACGTGCTCCACTATGTTCATCGCAGCCTTATTTATAATAGCCAGAAACTGGAAAGAACCCAGATGCCCTTCAACAGAGGAATGGATACAGAAAATGTGGTACATCTACACAATGGAATATTACTCAGCTATCAAAAACAATGACTTTATGAAATTCGTAGGCAAATGGTTGGAACTGGAAAACATCATCCTGAGTGAGCTAACCCAATCACAGAAAGACATACATGGTATGCACTCATTGATAAGTGGCTATTAGCCCAAATGCTTGAATTACCCTAGATGCCTAGAACAAATGAAACTCAAGACAGATGATCAAAATGTGAATGCTTCACTCCTTCTTTAAAAGGGGAACAAGAATACCCTTGGCAGGGAAGAGAGAGGCAAAGATTAAAACAGAGACTGAAGGAACACCCATTCAGAGCCTGCCCCACATGTGGCCCATACATATACAGCCACCCAATTAGACAAGATGGATGAAGCAAAGAAGTGCAGACCGACAGGAGCCGGATGTAGATCGCTCCTGAGAGACACAGCCAGAATACAGCAAATACAGAGGCGAATGCCAGCAGCAAACCACTGAACTGAGAATAGGACCCCCGTTGACGGAATCAGAGAAAGAACTGGAAGAGCTTGAAGGGGCTCGAGACCCCATATGTACCACAATGCCAAGCAACCAGAGCTTCCAGGGACTAAGCCACTACCTAAAGAGTATACATGGACTGACCCTGGACTCTGACCTCATAGGTAGCAATGAATATCCTATTAAGAGCACCAGTGGAAGGGGAAGCTCTGGGTCCTGCTAAGACTGAACCCCCAGTGAACTAGACTGGTGGGGGGAGGGCGGCAATGGGGGGAGGGTTGGGAGGGGGACACCCATAAGGAAGGGGAGGGGGGAGGGGGATGTTTGCCTGGATACCAGGAAAGGGAATAACACTCGAAATGTATATAAGAAATACTCAAGTTAATAAAAAAAAAGTAAGGACTATATTTGCCATATTTATTACTATGCCTCTAGGGCTTAGTGTTAGGAATTTATTAGGGACTCAGAAAATAACCTCACAGTTCTCTGAAATAGTAAATTTAAATGAATCAGAGATATTTTTGAACAATCAAATGAGTCTTTGGGGAGAGTCTTCTGGTAGTCAAGGAAACACTGAATGTTCTCATTGACTCAGAACATGAAAAGTGTTTCTATGCAAAATTTATAATCAAAAGTCAATACTTAAAGACTATCTCTCAACATTACCAGAGGAAAACTATGGTACTTTTGAAGAGGATCCAAGAGCTGTGGACCAAACTATGAACACTGCCAAGAACAGAAACACTTTCCATAATGAAGCAGAATATTACTGTGGCTGCTGTACCTAAGCTGCTTCATTTCTTATTCTTTTCCACCTTTAAAAAAATTTGCCCTTCAAGTCTTTTGCAAGGAATTAAGGAATTGGAAACACAAAATAGTTAAGTTTAATACACTCATATTCCAAGTAAACTTGAATGTATTGAAAATTATTACCATGCTGGTAAATTTGCAAGAATAGTTAAATACTAAGGGGCCATATTTACTGATTGACTGATGACTGATGGACATTCATATCTCAACCCCGATATATAAGTTCTCTGCAAATGTGTCATTAAAAGCTTTACCTTGCTTGCTGAATAACATTGAATGAGACCTAGTGTGTGATTTCTATGTTCATACATACATGAAGTTAGAGGGAAACATGTGGAAGTACAGCAGAGCAGTCATAGATCTCTGTCGTGTGGTAGTCTGTTTCTCCCATGGAGAAGACAGATAAAAACCAAAAGGGAAAGACCTTTGCAAATGAACTGTTTAGTCTTGGTGACTATTAAAGGAAATACATTAACATTAGGTTTCTGTTGTGGTTATAATCAGTTCCTAGAGGGGTTTGCTTCAGTTGGGCGATGTTATTACTTCTAGAAGAAGGTGGCAAGGGATCTACAGAAAAAAAATGAGAGTCAGATGCATTATGATTGGTCAAAAGGTGGCATTTGTGGCATTCGGCTTACCTGAATCTGATTTGACAAGTTCTCCTGCTGCTATCTGGTTGAGACTCAGTTGCTTTGTGACAAAATCAATTCCTCCAAGCTTTCAGTTTAAGAACTGGATGAGCCTAAGTCTATAACTCCAAGGTAGTCCTTACGTGGACTTTTAGCACATCCCTAGGAAATATTTTTAGAAAATATTAAACAAACTACGAATTACTAAATGAGATTATAGTTCCATGTTTTGTAAGTGAAAGGTCCAGCAGAAAGCCACCCTTTCCAGGACATGGAGACCATCTGCCATTCTGAATAACAGGTGAGTACTTCAATGATTAGGAAGCTTAGAATGTTCCAGATCCAGAGCCTGATTAAAATGTACCTTGGGCTTTCTTCACACACCTAAAGTGCTAACTCTTGCCCAATTCATTGTCAGACCTAACATCCCGTGATAAAAAAGATTGAATCCTTGTGGAATGCAGTAATGTAACAAACCCATTGCTTCTACAAACCAAATCTAAGTGTCTTCGGATAGTCTCTAAGGCCTGTAGCTGAGACGCTTCTGATCGGCCCTAACTTTATACTTATCTTCCCAAGTATTTGTAAGGTATTTAGATCCATGACTTTCTTCACTCTTTTACTATAGAAACTTGAAGAAACTGATTAGACATTGGAACATGGAATTTATGGCATATAAGTCTCTGTTCTATACCAATGGTCACTCATATTTGCCTCCAAAATAAATGATTTCTTATCTCCTTTGAGGTGAAAATTGTGTTCTGACTAGATAGGCTTAAACTAGCAATGATGAGGCTTTGATTTTTAATCTATTTTTAAATAAAATTTTATGATCTTATACAAAAACACTGTATCTACAACATTCTTGCCATTCCATTACCCTCTAACACCTTCAGTGTCCCCTTCCTTCCCAAATTTATGACCTCTTGTTTGTTATTTTTCACATGCATCTCTACATATACACACACATATACGTATATGTACGTACATACATACATATGTTCAGCTTTGCTCTTTTGTGTATATTTCTAGGGCTAACCACTTAAGACTGGACAACCTATGTAGGAGCTCATTGCCAGAGGAAACCAGTTTCTCCTCTTTCAGCAGCCATTGACCATTTGTAACTCTCTGTCTTGGGGTAAAACTTTGTGGAATTTCTCCCATCCATATTATCACGTCAACCATCATTGTCATTATGACAATCTTGTTCAGGCAACCATATTGTTGACATTTTGTGGATGCATCTTCCTTGTCAGGTCTAGAGGACACAATACAGCAGCAGATATACAGGTCCTGTGGCGTTAAGCATCTTCCCATCCTCACACCATGGTGTGCAGTAAGCCTTAGCTGTAGGGATTAGACTGGGTATAGAGAGCATGTGGTCAATTATTTCCTGCATTTTGATGAGTCGTTGATAAAAGGGAAAGCTACAGTTTGTTGTGGGTATCAAGATTGAATATAGAATATACTTAGAAATGACATTTGTTTGGGAAAATGGCAGCAGTAGGTTCTCCTGTAATATCTATGACCTTCATACCCATGGATAGTTGCATAGATAGTACCAGGCATGCACTCCTTCCTATAGAGTAAACCGTAAGTCCAACTAGGCAGCTGTTGGCTACTCCTAAGATAATAGTGCCACTATTATACCATTAGTGATCTCTTGCTGGGCTGGTCCTTGTTGTGATTGGTAAACTCCATAGTTATTTATATAGGACTATGGATTGTTCTTCTCCCCTGGCTGCTTTCATAGCATTCTCCAATATCATGAAAATCAGTCTGTAGGCAAGAGGTTTCTAATTCAATTTTAACTCAATTCTTCCAAGACCTGTGTCTGCACAGTGTGATATCTTCAGTAAAAGCGTCTTTAACTTCCAAATTATAAAAGGTGACTAAAAGTATTGGAAGTAGCACATACAATTTCGGGTGATTCATATTCTCCCAACCATCAAGTCAAGGGTTTCCCATGTCTGCCACGGAGGATTTTGTTACTCAGTACCTAGCTTTTGGTAGAGTATACTTTCATCCAATGTGAAATAACTCTATTTAAAAATATATACATTTATTATTTGCATATATGTATATATGAAATGCACATTTATATATGATCTCTGTGTGTGTCATTTAAGTAAGCTAATAAAAGAACATTTTCCCATTGCTTTTTCAAATATACTTGGTGTGTTTATCTCTCGTTTCTAACCCTTCCACTCTATTACCCTTCCTTCCCACTGCGGTTAAAGTCCTCTTCCATTTTCTCCATTATCTCCCTTGTAGAGACTGTTTTAGTATCCTGTTTCTTAGTATTCCTCCTTCTTCCACACCATGGCCTCTCTCTAATTTCCTGGCTTCTTTGGTAACATTAGATTTTATGTTCTCATATAAAGAGAGCATGCAGTCTTTGGCTTTCTTGAATTCATCTTATTGGGATTCAATGTAAGGTATTAAAAAAAACAATATAAGGTATTAAAAAACCCAACATAAGGTATTAGAAAACCCATTATTCATAGACCTTTGAACTGACATGGAAGTTAAAATAACAAAAGAAGGGGTTTGTTTGTTTGTTTGTTTGTTTTTAATGTCTTTACACTGAGAATTCCTGCCTTAGCCCCACGCAGGATACCTATTGGAAGTCTGTTGTACTTTGTGTACATGGAGTAACTTACCAGGAAATTTTCAGCTGCTTATTTTAGCATAACCCGTGAGTACTTCCTGTCTTTTTCTTGCAAACAGAAAACATTTTTGATGAGTTAATTATCGTTTCCAAGTGATGAATATCTTGGTCCAATAAATGATATTGAGTAAATTGAATCACTGTGATTATCATCTAGATTTGTCTAATTAGTAATTAATATGTTTAAAATTCTAATAAGATGGAAATGGTCAAAGAGAGTAGAGATATCCTCATCTACCGCAATGATATTTTTTATTAACGTGTGAATACATAATCTGCAAAGCCAACAGAAGGGCAGCTTGCTAAAGCACAGTTTTTTATTTAAAAATCATGAGGAACTGTTAGTGGCTCACTCCCTGAACACAATGGGCTCACTACTTGCTGAGTGAAAAGGCAAAAAACCCAAGTAGACGATAAGAACAGGAGCCGGATGTAGATCGCTCCTGAGAGACACAGCCAGAATACGGCAAACACAGAGGCGAATGCCAGCAGCAAACCACTGAACTGAGAATAGGACCCCGTTGAAGGAATCAGAGAAAGAACTGGAAGAGCTTGAAGGGACTCGAGACGCCATATGTACAACAATGCCAAGCAACCAGAGCTTCCAGGGACTAAGCCACTACCTAAAGACTATACATGGACTGACCCTGGACTCTGACCTCATAGGTAGCAATGAATATCCTAGTAAGAGCACCAGTGGAAGGGGAAGCCCTGGATCCTGCTAAGACTGAACCCCCAGTGAACTAGATTGTTGGAGAGAGGGCGGCAATGGGGGGAGGATGGGGAGGAGAACACCCATAAAGAAGGGGAGGGGGGGACCACAGGTAAGACCAACTTTTCTGCTGCAAGAAAGCTGCCTGGTGAGCTTGGGACACACGGAAGCAGAATTCCTCTAGGACCGGGCACGTTCTGTGTTTACCGGAAGTCCTACACCCGCGGATCCCGGCTCGCTGCAGCTCTCTGCTCCCAGACCCGGTGAGAGAGAGACCCAACCGCCTGGTCAGGTGGGCACTCCTGAGGCTGCAGAGCAGAAGAGACCACCAACACTGCTCACCCCTGCCCACATCCCTGGCCCAAGAGGAAACTGTATAAGGCCTCTGGGCTCCCGTGGGGGAGGGCCCAGGAGCGGCAGGACCTCTGCCTGAGACACCGCCGGAACCTGAAGGAAACAGACCAGATAAACAGTTCTCTGCACCCAAATCCTGTGGGAGGGAGAGCTAAACCTTCAGAGAGGCAGACAAGCCTGGGAAACCAGAAGAGACTGCTCCCTGCACACACATCTCGGACGCCAGAGGAAAAAGCCAAAGACCATCTGGAACCCTGGTGCACTGAAGCTACCAGAAGGGGCGGCACAGGTCTTCCTGCTTGCTGCCGCTGCAGAGAGCCCCTGGGCAGCACCCCACGAGCGAACTTGAGCCTCAGGACCACAGGTAAGACCAAATTTTCTGCTGCAAGAAAGCTGCCTGGTGAACTCAAGACACAGGCCCACAGGAACAGCTGAAGACCTGTAGAGAGGAAAAACTACACGCCCGAAAGCAGAACACTCTGTCCCCATAACTGACTGAAAGAGAGGAAAACAGGTCTACAGCACTCCTGACACACAGGCTTATAGGACAGTCTAGCCACTGTCAGAAATAGCAGAACAAAGTAACACTAGAGATAATCTGATGGCGAGAGGCAAGCGCAGGAACCCAAGCAACAGAAACCAAGACTACATGGCACCATCGGAGCCCAATTCTCCCATCAAAACAAACATGGAATATCCAAACACAGCAGAAAAGCAAGATCTAGTTTCAAAATAATTTTTGATCATGATGCTGGAGGACTTCAAGAAAGACATGAAGAACTCCCTTAGAGAACAAGTAGAAGCCTACAGAGAGGAATCTCAAAAATCCCTGAAAGAATTCCAGGAAAACATAAATAAACAAGCAGAAGCCCATAGAGAGGAGACACAAAAATCCCTGAAAGAATTCCAGGAATACACAATCAAACAGTTGAAGGAATTGAGGATGGAAATAGAAGCAATCAAGAAAGAACACAGGGAAACAGCCCTGGATATAGAAAACCAAAAGAAGAGACAAGGAGCTGTAGATACAAGCTTCACCAACAGAATACAAGAGATGGAAGAGAGAATCTCAGGAGCAGAAGATTCCATAGAGATCATTGACTCAACTGTCAAGGATAATGTAAAGCGGAAAAAGCTACTGGTCCAAAACATACAGGAAATCCAGGACTCAATGAGAAGATCAAACCTAAGGATAATAGGTATAGAAGAGAGTGAAGACTCCCAGCTCAAAGGACCAGTAAATATCTTCAACAAAATCATAGAAGAAAACTTCCCTAACCTAAAAAAAGAGATACCCATAGACATACAAGAAGCCTACAGAACTCCAAATAGATTGGACCAGAAAAGGAACACCTCCCGTCACATAATTGTCAAAACACCAAACGCACAAAATAAAGAAAGAATATTAAAAGCAGTAAGGGAAAAAGGTCAAGTAACATATAAAGGCAGACCTATCAGAATCACACCAGACTTCTCGCCAGAGAAGGCCAGAAGATCCTGGACTGATGTCATACAGACCCTAAGAGTACACAAATGCCAGCCCAGGTTACTGTATCCAGCAAAACTCTCAATTAACATTGATGGAGAAACCAAGATATTCCATGACAAAACCAAATTTACACAATATCTTTCTACAAATCCAGCACTACAAAGGATAATAAATGGTAAAGCCCAACATAAGGAGGCAAGCTATACCCTAGAAGAAGCAAGAAACTAATCGTCTTGGCAACAAAACAAAGAGAATGAAAGCACACAAACATAACCTTACATCCAAATATGAATATAACAGGAAACAATAATCACTATTCCTTAATATCTCTCAACATCAATGGCAACAACTCCCCAATAAAAAGACATAGATTAACAAACTGGATACGCAACGAGGACCCTGCATTCTGCTGCCTACAGGAAACACACCTCAGAGACAAAGACAGACACTACCTCAGAGTGAAAGGCTGGAAAACAACTTTCCAAGCAAATGGTCAGAAGAAGCAAGCTGGAGTAGCCATTCTAATATCAAATAAAATCAATTTTCAACTAAAAGTCATCAAAAAAGATAAGGAAGGACACTTCATATTCATCAAAGGAAAAATCAACCAAGATGAACTCTCAATCCTAAATATCTATGCCCCAAATACAAGGGCACCTACATACGTAAGAGAAACCTTACTAAAGCTCAAAACACACATTGCACCTCACACAATAATAGTGGGAGATTTCAACACCCCACTCTCATCAATGGACAGATCATGGAAACAGAAATTAAACAGTGATGTAGACAGACTAAGAGAAGTCATGAGCCAAATGGACTTAACGGATATTTATAGAACATTCTATCCTAAAGCAAAAGGATATACCTTCTTCTCAGCTCCTCATGGCACTTTCTCCAAAATTGACCATATAATTGGTCAAAAAACGGGCCTCAACAGGTACAGAAAGATAGAAATAATCCCATGCGTGCTATCGGACCACCACGGCCTAAAACTGGTCTTCAATAACAATAAGGGAAGAATGCCCACATATACGTGGAAATTGAACAATGCTCTACTCAATGATAACCTGGTCAAGGAAGAAATAAAGAAAGAAATTAAAAACTTTTTAGAATTTAATGAAAATTAAGGTACAACATACCCAAACTTATGGGACACAATGAAAGCTGTGCTAAGAGGAAAACTCATAACGCTGAGTGCCTGCAGAAAGAAACAGGAAAGAGCATATGTCAGCAGCTTGACAGCACACCTAAAAGCTCTAGAACAAAAAGAAGCAAATACACCCAGGAGGAGTAGAAGGCAGGAAATAATCAAACTCAGAGCTGAAATCAACCAAGTAGAAACAAAAAGGACCATAGAAAGAATCAACAGAACCAAAAGCTGGTTCTTTGAGAAAATCAACAAGATAGATAAACCCTTAGCCAGACTAACGAGAGGACACAGAGAGTGCGTCCAAATTAACAAAATCAGAAATGAAAAGGGAGACATATCTACAGATTCGGAGGAAATTCAAAAAATCATCAGATCTTACTATAAAAACCTATATTCAACAAAACTTGAAAATCTTCAGGAAATGGACAATTTCCTAGACAGATAACAGGTACCGAAGTTAAATCAGGAACAGATAAACCAGTTAAACAACCCCATAACTCCTAAGGAAATAGAAGCAGTCATTAAAGTCTCCCAACCAAAAAGAGCCCAGGTCCAGACGGGTTTAGTGCAGAATTCTATCAAACCTTCATAGAAGACCTCATACCAATATTATCCAAATTATTCCATAAAATTGAAACAGATGGAGCACTACCGAATTCCTTCTACGAAGCCACAATTACTCTTATTTCTAAACCACACAAAGACACAACAAAGAAAGAGAACTTCAGACCAATTTCCCTTATAAATATCGACGCAAAAATACTCAATAAAATTCTGGCAAACCGAATTCAAGAGCACATCAAAACAATCATCCACCATGATCAAGTAAGCTTCATCCCAGGCATGCAGGGATGGTTTAATATACGGAAAACCATCAACGTGATCCATCATATAAACAAACTGAAAGAACAGAATCACGTGATCATTTTATTAGATGCTGAGAAAGCATTTGACAAAATTCAACACCCCTTCATGATAAAAGTCCTGGAAAGAATAGGAATTCAAGGCCCATACCTAAACATAGTAAAAGCCATATACAGCAAACCAGTTGCTAACATTAAACTAAATGGAGAGAAACTTGAAGCAATCCCACTAAAATCAGGGACTAGACAAGGCTGCCCACTCTCTCCCTACTTATTCAATATAGTTCTTGAAGTTCTAGCCAGAGCAATCAGACAACAAAAGGAGATCAAGGGGATACAGATCGGAGAAGAAGAGGTCAAAATATCACTATTTGCAGATGACATGATAGTATATTTAAGTGATCCCAAAAGTTCCACCAGAGAACTACTAAAGCTGATAAACAACTTCAGCAAAGTGGCTGGGTATAAAATTAACTCAAATAAATCAGTTGCCTTCCTCTATACAAAAGAGAAACAAGCCGAGAAAGAAATTAGGGAAACGACACCCTTCATAATAGACCCAAATAATCTAAAGTACCTCGGTGTGACTTTAACCAAGCAAGTAAAAGATCTGTACAATAAGAACTTCAAGACACTGAGGAAAGAAATTGAAGAAGACCTCAGAAGATGGAAAGATCTCCCATGCTCATGGATTGGCAGGATTAATATAGTAAAAATGGCCATTTTACCAAAAGCAATCTACAGATTCAATGCAATCCCCATCAAAATACCAATCCAATTCTTCAAAGAGTTAGACAGAACAATTTGCAAATTCATCGGGAATAACAAAAAACCCAGGATAGCTAAAGCTATCCTCAACAATAAAAGGATGTCAGGGGGAATCACTATCCCTGAACTCAAGCAGTATTACAGAGCAATAGTGATAAAAACTGCCTTGTATTGGTACAGACACAGACAGATAGACCAATGGAATAGAATTGAAGACCCAGAAATGAACGCACACACCTATGGTCACTTGATTTTTGACAAAGGAGCCAAAACCATCCAATGGAAAAAAGATAGCATTTTCAGCAAATGGTGCTGGTTCAACTGGAGGGCAACATGTAGAAGAATGCAGATCTATCCATCCTTATCAGCCTGTACAAAGCTTAAGTCCAAGTGGATCAAGGACCTCCACATCAAACCAGACACACTCAAACTAATAGAAGAAAAACTAGGGAAGCATCTGGAACACATGGGCACTGGAAAAAATTTCCTGAACAAAACACCAATGGCTTACGCTCTAAGATCAAGAATCGACAAATGGGATCTCATAAAACTGCAAAGCTTCTGTAAGGCAAAGGACACTGTGGTTAGGACAAAATGGCAATCAACAGATTGGGAAAAGATCTTTACCAATCCTACAACAGATAGAGGCCTTATATCCAAAATATACAAAGAACTCAAGAAGTTAGACCGCAGGGAAACAAATAACCCTATTAAAAAATGGGGTTCAGAGCTAAACAAAGAATTCACAGCTGAGGAATGCCGAATGGCTGAGAAACACCTAAAGAAATGTTCAACATCTTTAGTCATGAGGGAAATGCAAATCAAAACAACCCTGAGATTTCACCTCACACCAGTGAGAATGGCTAAGATCAAAAACTCAGGTGACAGCAGATGCTGGCGAGGATGTGGAGAAAGAGGAACACTCCTCCATTGTTGGTGGGATTGCAGACTGGTACAACCATTCTGGAAATCAGTCTGGAGGTTCCTCAGAAAATTGGACATTGAACTGCCTGAGGATCCAGCTATACCTCTCTTGGGCATATACCCAAAAGATTCCTCAACATACAAAAGAGACACGTGCTCCACTATGTTCATCGCAGCCTTATTTATAATAGCCAGAAAATGGAAAGAACCCAGATGCCCTTCAACAGAGGAATGGATTCAGAAAATGTAGTACATCTACACAATGGAATATTACTCAGCTATCAAAAACAACGAGTTTATGAAATTCGTAGGCAAATGGCTGGAACTGGAAAATATCATCCTGAGTGAGCTAACCCAATCACAGAAAGACATACATGGTATGCACTCATTGATAAGTGGATATTAGCCCAAATGCTTGAATTACCCTAGATCCCTAGAACAAACGAAACTCAAGACGGATGATCAAAATGTGAATGCTTCACTCCTTCTTTAAATGAGGAAAAAGAATACCCTTGGCAGGGAAGGGAGAGGCAAAGATTAAAACAGAGACTGAAGGAACACCCATTCAGAGCCTGCCCCACATATGACCCATACATATACAGCCACCCAATTAGAGAAGATGGACGAAGCAAAGAAGTACAGGCCTACAGGAACCGGATGTAGATCGCTCCTGAGAGACACAGCCAGAATACAGCAAATACAGAGGCGAATGCCAGCAGCAAACCACTGAACTGAGAATAGGACCCCGTTGAAGGAATCAGAGAAAGAACTGGAAGAGCTTGAAGGGCCCGAGATCCCAAAAGTACAACAATGTCAAGCAACCAGAGCTTCCAGGGACTAAGCCACTACCTAAAGACTATACATGGACTGACCCTGGACTCTGACCCCATAGGTAGCAATGAATATCCTAGTAAGAGCACCAGTGGAAGGGGAAGCCCTGGGTCCTGCTAAGACTGATTCCGAAGTGAACTAGACTATGGGGGGAGGGCGGCAATGGGGGGAGGGTTGGGAGGGGAACACCCATAAGGAAAGGGAGTGGGGAGGGGGATGTTTGCCCGGAAACCAGGAAAGGCAATAACACTTGAAATTTATATAAGAAATACTCAAGTTGGCACTGAAGTTCCCGGAAGGGGCGGCACAGGTCTTCCAGGTTGCTGCCGCTGCAGAGAGCCCCTGGGCAGCACCCCACGAGCGAACCTGAGCCTCGGGACCACAGGTAAGACCAAATTTTCTGCTGCAAGAAAGCTGCCTGGTGAGCTTGGGACACATGGAAGCAGAATTTCTCTAGGACCGGGCACGTTCTGTGTTTACCGGAAGTCCCACACCCGCGGATCCCGGCCCTCAGCAGCTCTCTGCTCCCAGACCCGGTGAGAGAGAGACCCAACCGCCTGGTCAGGTGGGCACTCCTGAGGCTGCAGAGCAGAAGAGACCACCAACACTGCTCACCCCTGCCCACATCCCTGGCCCAAGAGGAAACTGTATAAGGCCTCTGGGCTCCCGTGGGGGAGGGCCCAGGAGCGGCAGGACCCCTGCCAGAGACACCGCCGGAACCTGAAGGAAACAGACCAAATAAACAGTTCTCTGCACCCAAATCCCGTGGGAGGGAGAGCTAAACCTTCAGAGAGGCAGACAAGCCTGGGAAACCAGAAGAGACTGCTCCCTGCACACACATCTCGGACGCCAGAGGAAAAAGCCAAAGACCATCTGGAACCCTGGTGTACTGAAGCTCCCGGAAGGGGCGGCACAGGTCTTCCTGGTTGCTGCCGCTGCAGAGAGCCCGTGGGCAGCACAACATGAGCGAACTTGAGCCTCAGGACCACAGGTAAGACCAAATTTTCTGCTGCAAGAAAGCTGCCTGCTGAACTCAAGACACAGGCCCACAGGAACAGCTGAAGACCTGTAGAGAGGAAAAACTACACGCCCGAAAGCAGAACACTCTGTCCCCATAACTGACTGAAAGAGAGGAAAACAGGTCTACAGCACTCCTGACACACAGGCTTATAGGACAGTCTAGCCACTGTCAGAAATAGCAGAACAAAGTAACACTAGAGATAATCTGATGGCGAGAGGCAAGCGCAGGAACACAAGCAACAGAAACCAAGACTACATGGCATCATCGGAGCCCAATTCTCCCACCAAAGCAAACACGGAATATCCAAACACACCAGAAAAGCAAGATCTAGTTTCAAAATCATATTTGATCATGATGCTGGAGGACTTCAAGAAAGACATGAAGAACTCCCTTAGAGAACAAGTAGAAGCCTACAGAGAGGAATCTCAAAAATCCCTGAAAGAATTCCAGGAAAACATAAATAAACAAGTAGAAGCCCACAGAGAGGAGACACAAAAATCCCTGAAAGAATTCCAGGAAAACACAATCAAACAGTTGAAGGAATTAAAAATGGAAATAGAAGCAATCAAGAAAGAACACATGGAAACAACCCTGGATATAGAAAACCAAAAGAAGAGACAAGGAGCTGTAGATACAAGCTTCACCAACAGAATACAAGAGATGGAAGAGAGAATCTCAGGAGCAGAAGATTCCATAGAAATCATTGACTCAACTGTCAAAGATAATGTAAAGCGGAAAAAGCTACTGGTCCAAAACATACAGGAAATCCAGGACTCAATGAGAAGATCAAACCTAAGGATAATAGGTATAGAAGAGAGTGAAGACTCCCAGCTCAAAGGACCAGTAAATATCTTCAACAAAATCATAGAAGAAAACTTCCCTAACCTAAAAAAAGAGATACCCATAGACATACAAGAAGCCTACAGAACTCCAAATAGATTGGACCAGAAAAGAAACACCTCCCGTCACATAATTGTCAAAACACCAAACGCACAAAATAAAGAAAGAATATTAAAAGCAGTAAGGGAAAAAGGTCAAGTAACATATAAAGGGAGACCTATCAGAATCACACCAGACTTCTCGCCAGAAACTATGAAGGCCAGAAGATCCTGGACTGATGTCATACAGACCCTAAGAGAACACAAATGCCAGCCCAGGTTACTGTATCCAGCAAAACTCTCAATTAACATTGATGGAGAAACCAAGATATTCCATGACAAAACCAAATTTACACAATATCTTTCCACAAATCCAGCACTACAAAGGATAATAAATGGTAAAGCCCAACATAAGGAGGCAAGCTATACCCTAGAAGAAGCAAGAAACTAATCGTCTTGGCAACAAAACAAAGAGAATGAAAGCACACAAACATAACCTCACATCCAAATATGAATATAATGGGAAGCAATAATCACTATTCCTTAATATCTCTCAATATCAATGGCCTCAACTCCCCAATAAAAAGACATAGATTAACAAACTGGATACGCAACGAGGACCCTGCATTCTGCTGCCTACAGGAAACACACCTCAGAGACAAAGACAGACACTACCTCAGAGTGAAAGGCTGGAAAACAACTTTCCAAGCAAATGGTCAGAAGAAGCAAGCTGGAGTAGCCATTCTAATATCAAATAAAATCAATTTCCAACTAAAAGTCATCAAAAAAGATAAGGAAGGACACTTCATATTCATCAAAGGAAAAATCAACCAAGATGAACTCTCAATCCTAAATATCTATGCCCCAAATACAAGGGCACCTACATACGTAAAAGAAACCTTACTAAAGCTCAAAACACACATTGCACCTCACACAATAATAGTGGGAGATTTCAACACCCCACTCTCATCAATGGACAGATCATGGAAACAGAAATTAAACAGTGATGTAGACAGACTAAGAGAAGTCATGAGCCAAATGGACTTAACGGATATTTATAGAACATTCTATCCTAAAGCAAAAGATATAACTTCTTCTCAGCTCCTCATGGCACTTTCTCCAAAATTGACCATATAATTGGTCAAAAAACGGGCCTCAACAGGTACAGAAACATAGAAATAATCCCATGCGTGCTATCGGACCACCACGGCCTAAAACTGGTCTTCAATAACAATAAGGGAAGAATGCCCACATATACGTGGAAATTGAACAATGCTCTACTCAATGATAACCTGGTCAAGGAAGAAATAAAGAAAGAAATTAAAAACTTTTTAGAATTTAATGAAAATGAAGATACAACATACCCAAACTTATGGGACACAATGAAAGCTGTGCTAAGAGGAAAACTCATAGCGCTGAGTGCCTGCAGAAAGAAACAGGAAAGAGCATATGTCAGCAGCTTGACAGCACACCTAAAAGCTCTAGAACAAAAAGAAGCAAATACACCCAGGAGGAGTAGAAGGCAGGAAATAATCAAACTCAGAGCTGAAATCAACCAAGTAGAAACAAAAAGGACCATAGAAAGAATCAACAGAACCTAAAGTTGGTTCTTTGAGAAAATCAACAAGATAGATAAACCCTTAGCCAGACTAACGAGAGGACACAGAGAGTGTGTCCAAATTAAGAAAATCAGAAATGAAAAGGGAGACATAACTACAGATTCGGAGGAAATTCAAAAAATCATCAGATCTTACTATAAAAACCTATATTCAACAAAATTTGAAAATCTTCAGGAAATGGACAATTTCCTAGACAGATACCAGGTATCGAAGTTAAATCAGGAACAGATAAACCAGTTAAACAACCCCATAACTCCTAAGGAAATAGAAGCAGTCATTAAAGGTCTCCCAACCAAAAAGAGCCCAGGTCCAGACGGGTTTAGTGCAGAATTCTATCAAACCTTCATAGAAGACCTCATACCAATATTATCCAAACTATTCCACAAAATTGAAACAGATGGAGCACTACCGAATTCCTTCTACGAAGCCACAATTACTCTTATACCTATACCACACAAAGACACAACAAAGAAAGAGAACTTCAGACCAATTTCCCTTATGAATATCGACGCAAAAATACTCAATAAAATTCTGGCAAACCGAATTCAAGAGCACATCAAAACAATCGTCCACCATGATCAAGTAGGCTTCATCCCAGGCATGCAGGGATGGTTTAATATACGGAAAACCATCAACGTGATCCATTATATAAACAAACTGAAAGAACAGAACCACATGATCATTTCATTAGATGCTGAGAAAGCATTTGACAAAATTCAACACCCCTTCATGATAAAAGTCCTGGAAAGAATAGGAATTCAAGGCCCATACCTAAACATAGTAAAAGCCATATACAGCAAACCAGTTGCTAACATTAAACTAAATGGAGAGAAACTTGAAGCAATCCCACTAAAATCAGGGACTAGACAAGGCTGCCCACTCTCTCCCTACTTATTCAATATAGTTCTTGAAGTTCTAGCCAGAGCAATCAGACAACAAAAGGAGATCAAAGGGATACAGATCGGAAAAGAAGAGGTCAAAATATCACTATTTGCAGATGACATGATAGTATATTTAAGTGATCCCAAAAGTTCCACCAGAGAACTACTAAAGCTGATAAACAACTTCAGCAAAGTGGCTGGGTATAAAATTAACTCAAATAAATCAGTTGCCTTCCTCTATACAAAAGAGAAACAAGCCGAGAAAGAAATTAGGGAAACAACACCCTTCATAATAGACCCAAATAATATAAAGTACCTCGGTGTGACTTTAACCAAGCAAGTAAAAGATCTGTACAATAAGAACTTCAAGACACTGAGGAAAGAAATTGAAGAAGACCTCAGAAGATGGAAAGATCTCCCATGCTCATGGATTGGCAGGATTAATATAGTAAAAATGGCCATTTTACCAAAAGCAATCTACAGATTCAATGCAATCCCCATCAAAATACCAATCCAATTCTTCAAAGAGTTAGACAGAACAATTTGTAAATTCATCGGGAATAACAAAAAACCCAGGATAGCTAAAGCTATCCTCAACAATAAAAGGACTTCAGGGGGAATCACTATCCCTGAACTCAAGCAGTATTACAGAGCAATAGTGATAAAAACTGCATGGTATTGGTACAGAGACAGACAGATAGACCAATGGAATAGAATTGAAGACCCAGAAATGAACCCACACACCTATGGTCACTTGATTTTTGACAAAGGAGCCAAAACCATCCAATGGAAAAAAGATAGCATTTTCAGCAAATGGTGCTGGTTCAACTGGAGGGCAACATGTAGAAGAATGCAGATCGATCCATGCCTATCACCCTGTACAAAGCTTAAGTCCAAGTGGATCAAGGACCTCCACATCAAACCAGACACACTCAAACTAATAGAAGAAAAACTAGGGAAGCATCTGGAACACATGGGCACTGGAGAAAATTTCCTGAACAAAACACCAATGGCTTATGCTCTAAGATCAAGAATCGACAAATGGGATCTCATAAAACTGCAAAGCTTCTGTAAGGCAAAGGACACTGTGGTTAGGACAAAACGCAACCAACAGATTGGGAAAAGATCTTTACCAATCCTACAACAGATAGAGGCCTCATATCCAAAATATACAAAGAACTCAAGAAGTTAGACTGCAGGGAAACAAATAACCCTATTAAAAAATGGGGTTCAGAGCTAAACAAAGAATTCACAGCTGAGGAATGCCGAATGGCTGAGAAACACCTAAAGAAATGTTCAACATCTTTAGTCATAAGGGAAATGCAAATCAAAAGAACCCTGAGATTTCACCTCACACCAGTGCGATTGGCTAAGATCAAAAACTCAGGTGACAGCAGATGCTGGCGAGGATGTGGAGAAAGAGGAACACTCCTCCATTGTTGGTGGGATTGCAGACTGGTACAACCATTCTGGAAATCAGTCTGGAGGTTCCTCAGAAAATTGGACATTGAACTGCCTGAGGATCCAGCTATACCTCTCTTGGGCATATACCCAAAAGATGCCTCAACATATAAAAGAGACACGTGCTCCACTATGTTCATCGCAGCCTTATTTATAATAGCCAGAAAATGGAAAGAACCCAGATGCCCTTCAACAGAGGAATGGATACAGAAAATGTGGTACATCTACACAATGGAATATTACTCAGCTATCAAAAACAACGAGTTTATGAAATTCGTAGGCAAATGGTTGGAACTGGAAAATATCATCCTGAGTGAGCTAACCCAATCACAGAAAGACATACATGGTATGCACTCATTGATAAGTGGCTATTAGCCCAAATGCTTGAATTACCCTAGATCCCTAGAACAAACGAAACTCAAGACGGATGATCAAAATGTGAATGCTTCACTCCTTCTTTAAATGAGGAAAAAGAATACCCTTGGCAGGGAAGGGAGAGGCAAAGATTAAAACAGAGACTGAAGGAACACCCATTCAGAGCCTGCCCCACATGTGGCCCATACATATACAGCCACCCAATTAGACAAGATGGATGAAGCAAAGAAGTGCAGACTGACAGGAGCCGGATGTAGATCGCTCCTGAGAGACACAGCCAGAATACAGCAAATACAGAGGCGAATGCCAGCAGCAAACCACTGAACTGAGAATAGGTCCCCTATTGAAGGAATCAGAGAAAGAACTGGAAGAGCTTGAAGGGGCTCGAGGCCCCACAAGTACAACAATGCCAAGCAACCAGAGCTTCCAGGGACTAAGCCACTACCTAAAGACTATACATGGACTGACCCTGGACTC
Source organism: Rattus norvegicus (assembly GCF_021556685.1). Taxonomy (NCBI): domain Eukaryota; kingdom Metazoa; phylum Chordata; class Mammalia; order Rodentia; family Muridae; genus Rattus; species Rattus norvegicus. The sequence continues at coordinate 7,862,834 of NC_141552.1, read as the reverse complement.
TGACCCCATAGGTAGCAATGAATATCCTAGTAAGAGCACCAGTGGAAGGGGAAGCCCTGGGTCCTGCTAAGACTGAACCCCCAGTGAACTAGTCTATGGGGGGAGGGCGGCAATGGGGCGAGGGTTGGGAGGGGAACACCCATAAGGAAGGGGAGGGGGGAGGGGGATGTTTGCCCGGAAACCGGGAAAGGGAATAACACTCGAAATGTATATAAGAAATACTCAAGTTAATAAAAAAAAAATAAAAAAAAAGAAATACTCAAGTTAATAAAAAAAAAGTGCCAGAGTCCCATCAAAGGTATATATTTATCAATAAAATCTCTATTATTTGTTAAAAAAAAAAGAAGGGGAGGGGGGAGGGGATGTTTGCCTGGAAACTGGGAAAGGGAATAACACTCGAAATGTATATAAGAAACACTCAAGTTAATAAAACATAAAAAAAAAATAAATAAAAAAGAATGAGGCAAGATAAAGAAAGGATTTAGCTGTGGAGGTCAGAGCAGCTTGAAGTTGACTCTACAGTAATGTGACTCCTCTTTTCCCTCCTCCCTCTACTCCTTCTCCTCTTCCTCTTCCTACCCCTCACTTTCTTTCCCCTTCCCGTTCCTGTTCTTGTTCTCCTCCTTCCTTTTTCTTCTGGCTTCTCTTTTAAAGACTCTTGCATAGCATATCGAAGAGAAAGTCATTATATATGGAGATGCCACATTCCTGACATGCTTAGTCTGAGATCATTCTTTATGAATTACATGTCCAATCAGGCTGAACATAAATCCTCCTGGGCCTGGAATTACTTATAATGGAACCATAAAAAGGAATATTCTGTCTAGGTAAGCTAGAAGAGTGTCCAGATAGTTTTGAGCTGAGTATTTATTTCAACGACAACAACAAAACAATATGTACACACAAATTTTAACAGTAGTTTACAGGAGATACTCTTAAAGTTTCATATCACTGCAGAAGGCATTTATTGGTGCATTAATATCATATTTTAAATTCTAAGTCAATCACCTAAATGAGTAGCTCATATTCACATAATTATGTAATCTGTAAGCTTCTCCTCTCTTGCTAAATCAATGATATTTATGAAGAAAACCACATTATAGCATGTTACAGGGCATCAAACCCAGAATCTACTTAAGGAGTCAAAACTACCCAAACAGAACAGTACTTGTTAACGAAAGGAACTGTTGGAGTTGTCTCTTTAACTGAGCTTACTTTGTCTAGGGCTCTTACAAATGTGTCTTCAGATATTTATATGTAAATGATTGGGACATTGAGGTATTAGTATTATGGTCACTTTGGGGCCAGCTTGAGATACCTACACAAAATAAAATTGGTTTTCTTTTCAAATGACAGAGCAGGTGGACTAGAAAGTTAAGATAAATTTTCCAGAATGCTTTAGTTCAGGCAGGGTCCTCACTCACTTCCGTAGCTTGATCAGCAATACCGACAGCCAATGCTTTTTCTCAGATATTCTTTCAAGAAGAAAGGGGACAATAAGTCTGGGATGGAAGGAGTTGAGGAGTTAATGATGCAGATTTGGTGACTGATTTTCTTAGACTAATATCTAAGCTCTGTGCCTTAGCTGTCATTTAGCATCTAGGAGCTTGGATTTCCTCACCGATGGAATATAAAATAGTAGTGATAATAGCCCTAGTTTTGTTGTATCATTATGGAGATTTAACTAAACTATGCACTTAAAACCCCTCTATTTTGTCATAAGGAAAATCTTATGAAAGAATTCTCATTGCAAAATACACACATACACACAGCAGTTAATAAAAATCTATTGTCCAAAAAAAGGAAAGCGTCCATATTAATTAGTCTTTCAGAAGACCATAATTAAGTAAGTGTTCATGAGGCGGCTAAATTCTTTATTTTCTTTCAAATCTCAAATGTTGATTTTAGGTATTTATTTAGCTGGCCTCAGTGATGAACTGTGTTGCTGTCAAAATCTCTTCTCAACCATTATCAATTTTTTTATTTCTATATTTTACAGTTGTTGCTCCCTCCCAGTCTGCCCTCCCACAATTCTTCATCCCATCCATCCCTCCTCCCCACTTTCTCCAAGAGGATGCCTCCACCCCCTACTTCCACTAGAAATCCCCATTCCCTGGGGCCTCAAGTCTCTAGTCTTCTGCTGAATATGTGTCAGAGGGGTGGGGGTGCTCAGACCAGTTAGTGTATGCTGCCTGGTTGATGGTTCAGTGTCTGAGAGATCTCAGAGGTCTGGATCAGTTGAGATTGCTGTTGGTCTTGCTATGCTTCTTCTAGCCTTGCCCTAATTCAACCACAGGGAACTGAAGTTCCCGACTTCAGTTAGGTGTAAGTATCTGCATCTGTCTCAGTCAGCTACTTGTTGGGGCTCTCAGAAGACAGCCATGCTAGGCTCCTGTCTATAAGTACACCATCGCATCAGTAATAGTGTCAGGCCTTGAAGCTTCCCCTTGAGATGGATCCCAAGTTGGGCCAGTCACTGGACCTCCTTTCCCTCAGTCTCTTCTCCATTTTTATCCCTGTAATTCCATCATCAGTTTTTGATGGGACATTAGTCTAGAGCTTAAACTGAGAATCAGTCCATGTTGACTGTAGAATGAGCAAATGAGACATCTAGAGCCTAGAGAGCTGGAACACCTGAATGGAAATCCCATTCTTGGCCAGTCTCATAATCTGTAATCTCATCTGTAATGGAGGTGGCATTGCTCACTGCTAAGGGGAGGTACAACTCCGAAAAAGAAATAAAAACACAATGGGGTTTTCCACAAAGGATTTTGAGAAGCTCCTTGTTTTTGTAGAGTTCTATATGACAGTAGTTTTACTTCTTCTCTAGGTAAATGATGAATTATGTGATATAGCTATCCCTTGAAAATGAAGACAGTAAATAAAAAGGCTTTCTGTTCACTTCGAGAATGAAAGAAAAACAACCAATTATACTCATAACTACTGAAATTGTTTCAAATGCTATAATATGATCTTTTCAAAACATTACTTCACAGTTGTGCAGTTTTCTCAAAAGCTGGAAGGGGAGACACTAGGCGCGCTCTTTAGTCTTTCTACTGAGGTTGTTCTCAGATCACAGAGCAGAACTCAGCTAGCTCAAATACTGATAAAATGTTTCAAGGCCCTTCTTAAGGTCTGTCCTTTTCAGAATTCTCTTCACAGCCTGTTATATTGAACAGGATCAGAGCACAGAACTCTTCAGCATAAAAGAGTAAACCCTAAGATTTCAGAAACATTCAAGATTATCGTTAGGACAGTTCCTAAGCCTCTAAAAGAAATACATAAACTGGAGCACAAGAATAGTCTATACTTGAAGCTCCGGTGAAAAGACAGGCTGATGAAGACATATGACGGGCACATTTTCAGCTCAAATCCAGGAGCTGTTTTGACATTTCCCTTTTTGCTATAATATAATGCACTTTCTGAATCAGAGTGGAATCCTCTCAGCATGAAGTCATTTATCACAAGACTAAATGTGTGAGCTGGCTTGCCTCATTCTGCTCCTCAGCCTGGAACCTTTGGTGGATGCTGAAATGAATAATTATAATAGAGATTTGTGTCTAAAATTCTGATCATAATCCCTGTATCCAATTCCAGCTTCAGGTTACTGACACATATTCCATGAGTTTCTACTCACAACCAAAGAAGCCCACGTGGTATAGATAGTGTCTTTTTGTTGTATTTTTTAATAAAGTTTAGGAACAACTGAAAAAAAAAGCTTATGTGTTGGTTAACACTAATAATGTTCATTATGAGTTGCTATATTTGAGATATCCCACAAAATGCTTTATTTAATTCTCACTAGTGCCCTGCCAATAGCTACATTTATTCTCATTTTAACAGGTGAAAAAACTAAATGACCACGCTTAGAATCCAAACCAAGGCCTATGAGAGATATATGTTAAAAGGAAAAATAAATTTTACAGGTTTTCTGTAGACTGATAAACTGAAAATAAGAAATGAAATACAAAGCAGAAACATTTCACATTGAACAAAGAGAATTTCACTCTCATAAAAATTGAATAAATATGTTCCCCTACTCCTTTTGCTGAAAACAGTGGAAAATCCTGTGTGTTATAATAAGACTCTGTTTTAAAGCTAAGGAGATATATAGATTTAAAATTCCATGCATCAAGAGGTACCATGGAATTACATTCCCTAGCTTGTCTTTTAGTACTGTAATTCCTGGGCTTGTAGTTGAAAATGACAGCAATTCAAAGATGCTAAGTATACAGTTAAAAGCAAGAAATTGGCATTAATTTCTCTACAGCTGAAGAACTTCAATGAGATAAATTAATAAAACAGAAATCATTTAAGCATTAACTGTTTTATTTCGCTAAATAAGTGACAAGAGGCTGTACAGACCCATCTCTATCCTGAGTAGTTCATACTGCGATGGTTTGTTTGTCTACATGACAGTCTAGAATCACTTGGAAAAGGAACTTTAATGAGGGATTCTCTAGATTAGGTGGGCCATTGGGCAAATCAATGGGGGTTTGTCTTGACTGAGTTAGTTATAGTGGGAAGACTCCCTCCATGGTGGTGTCATTCACTAGGCAGTGGCTTTAAAACTGTGTAATGGAGAAAGTAAGGTGAGCATAGCATAAATGTGTTACTGCCGTAGTAATTATTGCTTTCTTCTCTTGAAGAAGAGTTCGCTAAAGTCTCTGCTGCCGAGTCTCCTGCCATCATGAACTGTAACCTGAGAGTGTGAAACCAATAAGAACGACTTGACCCTCACTGACGAGATCTAGTGTTGCAATATAAAGCAACATAAAAGATGTTAACAGCAAAAGCTACATTTTCATTCCTATTAGAGTTGAGAGTTTCCATTTCCATGAGATACTGAAGAGCATTACATTCTTATCTTCAATTCCTTCTTACCATCTTCACATGGTACACAGGAGAGCTAACAATTATATGGGAAAGTCTACATATCCCAGAAACAACAACATTTCTTGAACTTTGATATAAATGGATAAATATCACAATGTACCACTGTCATTTCCCCAGAAAGTTATTAATGGATTACAAGTGATGATCCACAGCTCTAACTCTCATTCAACCATAATAAGGAGACACCACCCTTGGATATAAGTAGAAGCCAAATGGAGATCCAGGATGTTCGCGTGTACCTGGCAGGAATGAAGTGCCATAACTTTCTTTCCATATCACAGTAGAGCCAGTGGAAGACAGCTAAAGTAGAAATTTAACATCTAGAGTCAGATCAAATACAGTCAGAGTTTCCATAATATCTGCTTATATTTCAAAAACTATGCAGTGCCTTAAACTAAATTGTAGCAAGAACCCATTAATAGATTCAATCATTGAGATACTAAAGAATCTTTGAATTGTCCAACAAGTACTTGAAAGTACCCAAAACCAGTAAGAATGAGCACAGTTGCAACTAATAACAAAGAGAAACGCACTGACAAACATAGACATTTTGAACAAATAATATATATAAAAAAACCAGATTGATAGTTACAACACCACATGTAAAGTGTTCAGTGGATAAATCTTTATATGAAAGAAACAAATGGGAGAGAAATTAATGAACTTGTCGGAAGAAGAACATAAATACCTTCTCCTGAGCAACAATAGAAAATACACTGTAAACAAACAGTTCATGCATATGATATGTCTCAGTGTAAGGATAAGGCAGGAATTTAATGAACTAGAATATATCCTGAGATCCTTTGAAGACCTTGTCTGTAAATCAGTAAATACATAATGACTATAACATATGTAATATATAATAATTATAAAGTTATTTAGTATTCCTGTCATCAGAATTTCAGAAGAAAAGAGGAATTAATTGAAACAATAGTTAAAGAGATAATGGTGGTAAGAATCTCCAATTTGGCAAAACCGTAAAGTAACAGTAAACAGACTCAAAAAGGCACCTAGAAATTATAATCTGGAGGTGTCAACTCTTTAACACATTATCACCACCCTTCTGAAAGGTACATATAGAGCGACAGGTCTTAAGTATAAGAAGAAAGAAATAGCACTGGAGAATAAAAGATTCTATAAATTGTAGTAAGAAAGCAACATCTTATTCCATATAAAACTGTTATTCTGGAATTACACAGAAAAAATGTCTGCAAATGCAGGCATTCTCAGATGAGGGAAACTAAGAGAATATGCTACCAGCAGACCCAGTCCAAAAGCCTGAGAAATATATATATATATATATATATATATATATATATATATATATATATGTATATATATATGTATATATATATATGTGTGTGTGTGTGTGTGTGTGTGTGTGTGTGTGATATAGTATTTCAAAAAGAAATTTGAAAAATCAGAAAAAAAGAAAAAGAAATGGGAAAAGAAAAAGTATCCATAAAAATGTTAACTTTTGTCCTCTGGACTTTTTTATGTTGACATTTGAAACAAAAATTACCGTATTACCTAATGAGTTTCCATTACTTACATGGAGAATAGCCTTAAGTGTAGAATGATAAAGAAGTAGTTCTATACTCAGCAGGCAAAATGATGACTTTAGCTGATTGAGATGATTTAGGAGTTTATTATATAATATCTAGAGAAACTAAGATGCTGTACAAAGGGCAAGACTTGAAATCACAGACTTCAAAAGTCATTGAAGCAATTAACAGGTTGGCAAAGAATTTTAAAACAGAAAACTAAGTGACTGGGATGGGGATGCTTCCAATGAAGCCAAAAATCAAGCGGAAGCTCTTAGCCATAAGTGACCACATGGAAAGCAAAGAGTTAAGATAATCCAATTAGAAAAGAGGTTAGCAAATGGAGGGAAATGTAAAACAAGACACAGTACAACCTTACGTGATTTCATAAGTTATTGAATCAAAACGGGTACAATGTAAATCAGTTACCACTAATCCAGTGAAGGGAGGTAGGACTATATAAATATGTGATAAAAATTATCTTTACGAAAAAGAAAATTGCTAGGCTGAGAAGTGATACATATAATTGTTGATAAATTGATCATTTACTATAAAGACTTAATTATCTTTGATTTCTATGAACCGAAGAACACAGTAGTAGATTTTGTGAAGTTAAAACTAATCAAATTGAAAAAAGAAATAAAAATAAATATGATTCTACTTGGAAACCTTGACATTTCTCTGTAAGTAGTTGATGAGTAGAAAAAATCAATAAGCATAAGGTTTAATAGCATCATAGCATCTGGTCTATATTCACAGAGCTCTCTATTTAATAAGATTGAATATGTATTATCTTCCAGTTTCTACATCAGAAAAACCAATACTGACCATATGGTAAAAGAACAAGCTTGGTAACAGAATATTCTTCAAGAAATTAAAAAATGCTTGCAATCAAATAGAATAAAATTAATAACATCAAATACAGTAAACTTGGAAATCACTTACAGAAATGTAACAGAAATCTTCAAACATTTGGAAAACAAACAACAGTCTTTGAATAGTTCGTGGTTCAAAGGGGAAGTCTCAGGGCGATATAACACCATCAAACTGAGTGAAAATAGAATACAATAAATCAATATTTATGGGATACAGCTAAAACATTGCTGTTGGGAAATTTTACCGTAATAAATAAATGCAAACAAACGAAGAGGTTTAAATGAACAATCAAAGCTCTGTCAGAGGAATGTAGGGAAAATTTCGCAAAGTTTGTTCCAGAAAATAGGAGACAAAAACTCTTCTCCATTCATCCCACTAAGTTAATATTACTCTGATTTTCTGATGTGTATACACATAACATACAAAACATATTAGGAAGAGGAAGAAAAAGACTAACCTGAAAACAATAGCAGAAAGTGTATAAATGTAGGAGTTTCTCTTGGGTTTCTCCAAAAAACAAAATTGAGAGAGACAGAGACAGAGAGACAGACATAGGCAGAGACAGAGACACAGAGAGATAGACACACACAGAGAGAACTTACAATAGATAGTAATTCAAATCACTTTGAGCGTGATTTCATGCTATACCATCTGGAAGCTCGATAATTAGGAAAGTCAAAATAGTATAAATCAACCTGAGGCTGCAAATCAGAAGCCAAAATATCAGCGTCAGAGAATAGAAGAAAAGCAACTTTCTATCATCAAAAGGAAATGAATTCTTTCTTTTGCTCTTTTACTCCTGTTGAAACCTACAACAAGTTAGATAATGTTCACAAACACTGGAGATGACACTTCGTTTTCCTTAGTTCAGTAATTCTATGGCTAATGACTTCGGGAAATATTCTCACAGATACACATAAAATGTTTGTCTCACGGAGTGTCATCACTTAGCCCAAATACATATACCATGAGAGCTATAAATCAACTTATGAGTACACATATTTATTGTGTAAAATATTTCCAAAGATTAATAAACTAAATTTTAAATAAAAGAAGTACATAGCACTCATTTTGGCAGAACGTTTTCTAAAATTGATACAATATAGAGAAGATTAGCCTGGCCTTGAACAGGGATAACATACAAATTCATGACTTTTTACAGCTAAATAAATGGAACTGCAAAAGATCTTATTAAATGGGGTAACCCAGACCCAGAAAGACAAAGTTCACATATCCTCCCATCAGAGGCTCCTAGCATCCAATTTTCAAATTGAAGCACATATCTAGGAGTAACTATACAAAATAAGAAAGTAAAAGCAGACAGATGCCAAGGTGGAGAGGCAAGAAAAAGCAACTGAGAAGAGAATAACAGGGCACAAGTGATTTGATTATTTCACATTAAAGTGGGAAAAGGGAGCTCTACATAGGGAGGGGAGATGGATATAAATAGAAGTGAAGATGGCAAAATAACCCTAAGAATGTCTGAAAAACTGGTAAGGAATTATATTATTAACTACCTAAAAATAACATCATACTAACATACACAGAGAGAGAGAGAGAGAGACAGAGAGAGACAGAGAGAGACAGAGAGAGACAGAGAGAGACAGAGAGAGACAGAGAGAGACAGAGACAGAGAAACAGAGACATTGAGATACAGAGAGAGAGACACACAGACAAACACATACAGAAACACACATACTTCATCTTGACTGACTATGCTCTCTCTAAAAGCCCAAGACTACCTAACAAAAATACCAGGCATGAGAAAATGAGAAACCCTCTTTTGAGTTGTTGGGTATGGTTGTCCAAAAGACCCCCAACACATTACTGTCTGTTCCTGTTACCCTTGGTTTCACTGACCCCACCCTCAGAAGTGGAAGGAATAGAGCGTAAGAGGCCCCTCAGCTAGAACTGACTTGAATGCCTCCTTCTGAGGTCTATGTTCATGGTAGATGGTTTCATGTAAGCTTCCAAAATAGGAGAACAACCAAGAGTGCTACTCATCTACGCAACTCTCATGCCACCATAACCGTACAACTCTCATGCCACCATAACCGTACAACTCTCATGCCACCATAACCGTACAACTCTCATGCCACCATAACCCGAAAGGTCCAATAACAGCATAAATACATTGACAGTAATGAATAGCTCTCTAGTTAAACTTAAGACCCACTCAATGAAAGAAAAGTTAAGTATGGTGTTAGAAAACAAACTACCCATGACTGGTGAAGTCAAGGATCTTTGTGGAGACAGAACAACTACCACTTTCCTCTATCAGAATAACCGCTAATACAATCTAAATATTTGTGCTTATATCTATGGATAAGTGGAGTCCTAATCCCTCACTAGGGAAACTTCTCTTTGCAATATATGAAAATCAAAACAGAAAACTCCTTCAAGCTCTTCCAGTTCTTTCTCTGATTCCTTCAACGGGGGTCCCGTTCTCAGTTCAGTGGTTTGCTGCTGGCATTCGCCTCTGTATTTGCTGTATTCTGGCTGTGTCTCTCAGGAGCGATCTACATCCGGCTCCTGTCAGCCTGCACTTCTTAGCTTCATCCATCTTGTCTAATTGGGTGGCTGTATATGTATGGGCCACATGTGGGGCAGGCTCTGAATGGGTGTTCCTTCTGCCTCTGTTTTAATCTTTGCCTCTCTCTTCCCTGCCAAGGGTATTCTTTTTCCCCTTTTAGAGAAGGAGTGAAGCATTCACATTTTGATCATCCGTCTTGAGTTTCATTTGTTCTAGGAGCTAAAACATAGTGGATGGGTTCATACTACATGAGACGAAGCCTAATGTATACAAATATAGCAATAAAGAGTTTAAAACTCTTTCAAATAACAGGGATGTCACCTGATGTAAGTAATTTTGAATTTAATAACTTGAGAATGCTTAATAGTTTATTTCAATGAGTCACAAAATCCCAGCATTTCTATTCAGATGGACTAACACAACAGAATTCTTTATTTTTTTCCTTCCATTTTTGTTAAATTGCGTGTTTCCTATTTACATTTCAAATGTTATTTCCCGGTTTCCTGTCCATCAGACCCCTAACCTCTCCCCTTCCCCTTCGAAATGGATGTTCCCCTCCCCATCCTCCCCCCATTGCCACCCTCCCCCCAACAATCACGTTCACTGGGGGTTCAGTCTTAGCAGGACCCAGGGCTTCCCCTTCCACTGGTGCTCTTACTAGGATATTCATTGCTACCTATGAGGTCAGAGTCCAGGGTCAGTCCATGTATAGTCTTTAGGTAGTGGCTTAGTCCCTGGAAGCTCTGGTTGGTTGGCATTGTTGTACATATGGGGTCTCGAGCCCCTTCAAGCTCTTCCAGTTCTTTCTCTGATTCCTTCAACGGGGGTCCCGTTCTCAGTTCAGTGGTTTGCTGCTGGCATTCGCCTCTGTATTTGCTGTATTCTGGCTGTGTCTCTCAGGAGCGATCTACATCCGGCTCCTGTCGGCCTGCACTTCTTTGCTTCATCCATCTTATCTAGTTTTGGTGGCTATATATATGGGCCACATGTGGGGCAGGCTCTGAATGTCCATTTCTTCAGTCTCTGCTCTAAACTTTGCCTCCTATGGATATTTTTGTTCTCCTTTTAAAGAAGGAGTGAAGCATCCACATTTTGGACATTCTTCTTGAGTTTCACATGGTCTGTGCATCTTAGGTAATTCGAGCATTTTGGCTAATATCCACTTATCAATGAGTGCATACCATGTGTGTTTTTCTGTGATCGGGTTACCTCACTCAGGATGATATTTTCCAGTTCCATCCATTTGCCTATGAATTTCATGAAGTCAGTGTTTTTGATAGATGAGTAGTACTCCATTGTGTAGATATACCACATTTTCTGTATCCATTCCTCTGTTGAAGGGCATCTGCGTTCTTCTGGTTATTATAAATAAGGCTGCGATGAACATAGTGGAGCATGTGTCTTTGTTGTATGTTGGAGCATCTTTTGGGCATATGCCCAGGAGAGGTATAGCTGGGTCCTCAGATAGTGCAATAGCATTAATAGGGTTATTTGTCTCTCTGGAGTCTAACTTCTTGAGTTCTTTTTATATTTTGGATATAAGGCCTCTATCTGTTGTAGGATTGGTAAAGATCTTTTCCCAATCTGTTGGTTGCCGTTCTGTCCTAACCACAGTGTCCTTTGCCTTACAGAAGCTTTGCAGTTTTATGAGATCCCATTTGTCGATTCTTGATCTTAGAGCATAAGCCATTGGTGTTCTGTTCAGGAAATTTTCCCCAGTGCCCATGTATTCAAGACTCTTCCCCCTCACATTTTCTTCTATTTGTTTGAGTGTATCTGGTTTTATGTGGAGGTTCTTGATCCACTTGGACTAAGCTTTTTACAGAGCAATAAGAATGGATTGATTTGCATTTTTCTACATTCTGACCTCCAGTTGAAGCAGCACCATTTGTTGCAAAGGTTATCTTTTTTCCATTGGATGGTTTTGGCTCCTTTGTCAAAAATCAAGTGACCATAGGTGTGTGGGTTCATTTCTGGGTCTTCAATTCTATTCCACTGGTCTATTTGCCTGTCTCTGTACTAATACCCCACAGTTTTTATCACTATTGCTCTGTAATATTGCTTGAGATCAGTAATGGTGATTTCCCCCAGAAGTCCTTTTATTGAAGATAGTTTTAACTATCCTGTTTTTGTTTTTGTTATTCCAAAGGAATTTGCAAATTGTTCTTTCTAACTCTATGAAGAATTGAATTGGAATTTTGATGGGGATTGCATTGAATCTGTAGATTGCTTTTGGTAAAATGGCCATTTTTTTCTATATTAGTGCTGCCAATCCATGAGCATGGGAGATCTTTCCATCTTCTGAGATCTTCTTCAATTTCTTTCTTCAGAGGCTTGAAGTTCATATCATACAGATCTTTCACTTACTTGGTTAAAGTCACATCGAGGTATTTTATATTATTTGGGATTATTGTGAAGGGTGTCATTTCTCTTATTTCTTTCTCAGCCTGTTAATTTTTTATGTAGAGGAAGACTATTGATTTGTTTGAGTTAATTTTATAACCAGCCACTTTGCTTAAGTTGTTTATCAGGCTTAGTAGTTCTCTGGTGGAACTTTTGGGTGATTTTATTTCCAATCCCCTTTATTTCTCAGAACGTAGTGTTTCTTCTATTTCTATTTTGTGGAACTGTTTGGGTAGTATTGGTATGAGGTCTTCTATGAAGGTCTGATAGAATTTTGCACTAAACCCATCTGGTCCTTTGCTTTTTTGGTTGGGAGAATTTAATGATTTCTTCTATTTCTTTAGGAGTTCTGGGACTGTTTGGTGGTTCATCTGATCCTGGTTTAATTTTGGTGCTTGGTATTTGGCTAAGAAAATTGTCCATTTTCTCCGATTTTCCAGTTTTGTTGAGTATAGGCTTTTGTTTAACTTTCCTCGGTTTCTTTTGTTATATCTCCCTTTTCATTTCTGATTTTGTTAATTTGGAGACTGTCTGCTTTCTGGTTAGTCTGGCTAAGGGTTTATCTGTCTTGTTGATTTTCTCAAAGAACCAGCTCCTGGTTTTGTTGATTCTTTGTAGAGCTCCTTTTGTCTCTACTTGGTTGATTTCAGCCCTGAGTTTGATTATTTCCTGCTGTCTGCTCCTCTTGTGTGTATTCCTTCTTGGTTGTTGTTGTTGTTGTTGTTGTTGTTTTAGAGCTTTTAGTTGTGCTGCCAAGCTGCTAATATATACTCTCTTCTGCATCTTTTTGGAGGCACTCAGAACTGTAAGTTTTCCTCTTAGCACAGCTTTCATTGTGTCCCATAAGTTTGGGTATGTTGTGCCTTCATTTTCATTAAATACTCAAAAGTATTTTATTTCTTTATTTCTTCCTTGAGCAAGTTATCATTGGGTAGAGCATTGCTCAACCTCCATGTGTATGTGGGCTCTCTGTCGGTTTTTCTATTATTGAACACCAGCCTTACTGCATCATGATCTGACAGGATGCATGAGATTATTTCAATCTTCTTATATCTGTTGTGGCTTGTTTTGTGACCAATTATATGGTCAGTTTTGGAGAAGGTACCACGAGGTGCTGAGAAGAACGTAGATTCTTTTATTTTAGGATGAAATGTTCTGTAGATATCTGTTAAATCTATTTGGTTCATAATTTCTGTTTTTTCTATGTGTCTTGGTTCAGTTTCTGTTCCCATGATCTGTACATTGATGAGAGTGGGGTGTTGAAATCACCTATTTTTATTGTGGTTGGTACAATGTATACTTTGACCTTTAGTAAAGTTTCTTTTATGAATGTGGGTGTCCTTGCATTTGGAGCATAAATATTCAGAATTGAGAGTTCATTTTGGAGGATTTTTCATTTGATGAGTAAGAACTGTTTTTCTTAACATTTTGGTAAGTTTCTGTTGAAAATCAATCTTAATTGACAATAAAATGGCTACTCCAACTTGTTTCTTGGGACCATTTGCTTGGAAGTTGTTTTTTGTTTTTGTTTTGTTTTGTTTTTTTTACCGTGATTTTACTGTTACAAAATGTCTCTCTTTGTCACTGAGGTATGTTTCCTGTGTGCAGCAAAATATTGTGTCCTGTTTGTGTATCCAGTCTGTTAGTCTATGTCTTTTTATTGGAAAATTGAGTCCACTGATGTTGAGAGATATTAGGGACCAATGAGTGTTGTTTCCTACTACTTTTGTTGGTAGAGGTTTGTGTGGCTATCTTCTTTTGAGTTAGTTGAAAGAAGATTACTTTTTTGCTTTTTCTAAGGTATAGTTTCCCTCCATGTGTTGGAGTTTTCCATTTATTATCCTTTGAAGGGCTGGATTTCTGAAAATATATTGTGTAAATTTGGTTTTATCATGGAATATCTTGGTTTCTCCATTTATTTTAATTGAGAGTTTTGCTGAATATATTAACCTGGGCTGGCATTTGTGTTCTCTTAGGGTCTGTATGACATCTGTCCAGGATTTTCTAGCTTTCATAGTCTGTCTTGAGAAGTCTGGTGTAATTCTGATAGGTCTGCCTTTATATGTTACTTGACCTTTTTCACTTACTGCTTTTAATATTCTTCTTTTGTTTAGTTCATTTGGTTTTTTGACTATTATATGATGGGAGGAATTTCTTTTCTGTTCCAATCTATTTGGAGTTCTGTAGGTTTCTTGTATGCTTATGGGCATCTATTTCTTTAGGTTAGGGAAATTTTCTTCTATAATTTCGTTGAAGATATTTAGTGGCCCTTTTAAGTTAGGAGTCTTAGCTCTCTTCTATACATATTATCCTTAGGTTTGAACTTCTCATTGTGTCCTTGGTTTCCTGGATGTTTTGTCTTAGGAGCTTTTTGTGTTTTGCATTTTTTTATGGTTGTGTCGCTGTTTTGTATGGTATTTTCTGCCCCTGAGATTCTCTCTTCTATCTCTTGTATTCTGTTAGTGATGTTTGTGTCTATGGATCCTGATCTCTTTCTTAAGTTTTCTATCTTGAGAGTTGTCTCCCTTTGCGTTTTCTTTATTGTTTCTATTTCCATTTTTAGGTCCTACATATTTTTTTCAATTCCTTTTACTTGTGTTGTCCTGTATTTCATTAAGGAAGTTATTTATGTCCTTCTTAAAGTTCTCTAATATCATCATAAGTTGTGATTTTAAATTAAAATCTTGCTTTTCAGGTGTGTTGGGTTATCCAGGGCTTGCTGTGGTGGGAGAACTGGAGTCTGATGATGCCAAGTGGCCTTTGTTTCTGTTGCTTAGGTTCTTGCCCTTGCCCCTCCTCATCGTCTGCTATCTCTGGTGTTAGCTGGTCTTGCTGTCTCTGACAGTGGCTTGATCCTCCTGTAAGTCTGTATGTCAGCTCTCCTGGGAGACCAGCTCTCTCCCAGTGGGATCTGGGTACCAAGAACTGTAACACAATGTCAGTTCAGGGTGCACACAGAAACCCATAAATTGTCTTTATTATGTGTATGTATGTCCCTTTTACCCATAGTCTCTCTAAGGACTTTTATTATGAACAAAAGTTGAACTTTGTCAAAAGCCTTTTTGCATCTACTGATTCAATTCTGGGGGTTTTGTCCTTCAGTCTGTGTATATGCTAGATTCCACTTTTTGATTTATACATAACGAACCACCCCTGCATCTGTGGGTTGAAGTCAATGTGATCATGATAGATAATCTTTATGGTGTATTCTCATATGCAGTTTATGAGTATTTTATTGAGAATTTTGCATTTAAAGTCATAAGAAATATTTGTCTATAACTTTGCTTTTGGTGGAGGGTTTTTGTGGTTTAACTATCAGGGTAATAATAGCTTAATAAAACAGATGACGAAAGTTTGCTTCAGTGCTTATTTTGCAAAAGAGTTCGAGGAGCATTGGTGTTAAATATTTTGAGTGCATGTTAGAATTCTGCATTGACTTTGTTTGGCCCTGAGGATTTTGGTTTTGGTTTTTGTTGCTTTCCTTTTCTAGGCAGGGAGGTTGTTTATTCTGATTCACTAGGGATTCTAGGTTTCTTAAAATTGCTTATTTGATCTTAATTTAATTTTGGTCCTTGGTATATATCAGGAAATTTATCCTTTCCTTTAGTTTTTCCAGGTTGGTGAAATACAGATTTTTTGCTGTTGCTGTTGTTTGTTTTATTTTGTTTGTTTTTAATCTCTCTTCTTTTTCTTTCTGTTTCTTAGATTTAATAGACTCTTTGTGAGTGTCACATCATTCATTCCAGTCCAGCTCATTTCCCAATCACCCTTTGCTCTTTCAGCCAACCACCCAAAATAAAGGACACACACAAACGACAAAGAACAACAACAACAACAACAACAACAACATACAAAACATCTCATCTTAGAGGCAGTAGTATGTCATAGTGTCTTCCCATAGTATGTTCTTCTGTCCACACATGTTCACTTGTAAATGTTCATTGCAATGAACCATCAGTCTGGTTTAAGAACTCCAGTTCCTGCGGTATCATCAATATTGGATCCTCATCAGGACTTCTCCCAGTTATTCCAGCATTGCCCTATGTTATGAAGAAGCATAAAAGGTCTGATGATATAGATGTTGGGTAGGCCAATTCAGAGTCCTGAATCTGGCCCTGGGTCTTAGCTGAACTAGTCAGCCTGCCAACTCACCCTCATCCTCCACATCGGGATGAGCTCTCTAGGACTGCTCTGGCTAAGCTTCCTAATGCTGCCATTAGCTGGAGTCAGAATCAACAGTCCTACTTTCATACCCTTGGGGACAGCTCACCCATATCCAGGCCTCCAGAGTCAGCTCCACTGTCTGTCCCAGTCGAGGTTCAGGGCCCACTCTCAAGTGCTGCAGCCTTGAGAGGTGTTAGGTCAGTGGGAGCACTCTTACAACCTCTGGGCTAGCTCACCCTGGCTGTGCCATCAAGACTGTCTTGCCCAGCAGAGGTGCAAGGCCAGGGTTCCTGAGTGCTGGAGCCAGTGAAGCAGCCAGGCAGCTCTCCCGCTATCCAAGATCAGTTCTCCTGGCTACTGAAGGTGATAAGGGGGTTGGAGAAGGGTATCAACCCCACACCCATACCACTTCATGCTGGACAGGTGGCAGGGACAGCTCTTCATTGTTCTTGCACTTGCTGCCAGCTCACCTGCTCAACCTATACCAGGGCCAGCCCTACTATGCTGCCCAGGCAAGGTGTAAGGCCTTTTCTCATTCAGTGCTGCAGCTAGCTAGGGGCAGGGTCAGCTCATCTGCTCTCATGATCTCAGACTTAGTTCTCCCAACTCCCTCAGGTGGTAAGAGATGTGATGGGAAGGGGTGGTATCAACCCTGCATTCATGTCACCTCATAGTAAATGAGTGACAGGACCAGGTCTCCCTCATTTTGTTCTACGGGGTGGTTCACTGTTCCCTGTCAACCATGTCCAGCACTACTGTGCTTCCTAGATGAAGTACAATGCCTGCTCTCCTTAGTGCTGTAGCTGGTATTGGACAAGATTAGCTCTCCTGGGCTTCTGACCCTGTGAACAGAAGTGATAAGGTGGGGAGGGGTAAGTAGGTAGCTTCACTTCTGTACCCGTGATACCCCTTGAAGACAAGTGACATGGTCAGATCTCCTACATTTACACCCTCAAAACTGGCTCACTCACATCCCTGTTGCCTGAACCAGCTCTACTGAGCTGCCTGGGTGAGGCACAGGACCTACTCTTTGCAGTAGTGCCACCTGCAAGACGAGGTCAGCTGTCCAGAGTGCCTTACCTAGTGAGGATCAGGACCAGTCATGCACAGTCCCTAGTGGCTGCCTCAGTCAGGGACATCCAAATGTTCTCTATTGGTAATACAAGCCATGGACATCAGCACTGACCCCGATCACTGCACTGCATAACCATAGACTCAGATATGGTCCTTAGTGGCATATTGGGCGGGGACCTCATCATGCTCCCAGGTGGTGGGGCAGACCAAATTACTCCTTCCCACCCACAAATCTCCAGTTCCATGTCTCTTCATCATACACAAGCTGCTGCACTTCTCTTTCTGGACACTCTGATGATGGCATGCACACTGTATTAGCTCCTGCTAAAGATTGGGCAATGTCTTTATCTGTGCTACATGTTGTATGATGCTAGCATGTTCTCTTGGTTAGGGTTGTACTGCTGTGAAGAGACACCATAACCAATACAAGTCTTACAAAGCACAACATTTACATGGCTTACATGTTCAGTGGTTCAATTCATTATCCTCAAGGTGGGAGCATGGCAGTGTCCATGGTGCAGGATGAGTTGAGAGTTCTATATCTTCATCTGAAGGCTGCTATAGAATACTGGCTTCCAGTCAGCTAGAATGAGGGTCTTAAAGTCCACACCCATGTTGACACATTTCTTCCAACAAGGCAACACCTACTCCATCAGGCCACAACTTCTAATAGTAACACTTTCTAGGCAGAGCATATACAGTCACACGTGTGTCCATAGACAACTGTGCCATGCTCTGTCCCATCTGTGGGTGGCATGGTGAGTCCAAGTTCTCTGTTTTCTTCCTCCTGTGTTGCATTGCCTAGATTTGATTTGATTTTTATGTGATCTATGCATAAGACAGCTTTGGCCACCAAGTCAGATATCAAACTAGGAGGAAGAAATAACTGCCATTTTCTCTGTCCCTAACTGATAGATATAACAACATAACCAACAAGGTTTGCCTGCTGCCCATTGCCAGGTGAGCAGAATAAAAATTTTTACTGTATGTCCGTTTTAACTATCTGAATTTTCCCAATATTTTATGTCCATTTCCATCTTTAATTTCATTAATTTATACCCTTTTTCCATGGTTTAGTTAATTTTGCTTAGAATTTGTCCATCTTGTGGATTTTCTCAAAGAACCAACTCTTCATTTAATTGATTCTTTCTGTTGCTTTTGACATTTCTATTTTACTGATTTCATTCCAGAGTTTGATTATTTTTTAACATCCTTTTTTGTTTATTTTTCCTCCTTTTGTCTCAGATATGTGTTGGTAAGAAAATAATCTGAGATTTCTCCAGATTTTTGTTGTTATTGTGTTAATGTAAGTACTTAGTGATATGAACTTGCGTCTTAAAATTGTCTTCATCGTGGTCCATAGCTTTGGGTATATTATATTTATTTAAACATATAAAGCAGTTCATTTATGTCTTGACCCATTTTTTTCTTTCCCTAATGGGTTTTTCACTTTCTTTCAATTTGTATACATTTGATGTTTCTGTTGTTCTTGATATCCAATATTGGCCCATTGTGGATGCATTAGATGTATGGTGTTATTTCAATTTTTAAATATTTGTTCAAGCTTTTTTTGGTCATGTATGTGGTTAATCTTGGTGAAAGTTTCTTGAACTTCAGAGAAAAAATAATATTCTTTAGTATAGGGATGAAATTATTTTGTAGATATCTGCTAGGTCCACTTGATTCATAACATCATTTAATGCATTCTGTTTTATTTTTTGTCCGAATGACCTAGATATTTGTGAAAGTAGACTATGTAGGTCACCCACTGTGAATGAGTAAGGGTCGGTATTGGACTTAATCTACAGTACAATTTCTTTCATGAACTTTGGTGCCCTTGTGTTTGTCGCGTGAATTTTTAGAATTGAGTGTCCTTTCAGTGGATTTTTCTTTTCTGTTAATGAGAATAGAGTATCCCACTCCGTCTTTTATAATTAGTTTTGGTTTGAAATCTATCTTGGCAGCTATTTAAAGAGCTATCACTGCTTTCTTCTTTGGTTTACTTGCTAAGCATGTCCCTTTCTATTCCGTTACCCTGAAGATATGTCCATGTTTGATGGTAAAAGATGCACTCTTGTGGATCAGAAAGACAAAGACTGTTTTTCAGTCCAATCTGCTGGTCTCTGTCTCTTTACTAGACAGCTGGGAACATTAGTATTGAGAATTAAAAGTGAACAAAGTTTATTGATCCTTGTTATTTTGTTCTTATTGTCTAGGTTTTACCCACCTCTTTGGATTTACTAGGCTTGGATTACTTACTCCTTATGTTTTTTTTTTCTTTTTTTCGGAGCTGGGCACCGAACCCAGGGCCTTGTGTTTGCTAGGCAAGCGCTCTACCACTGAGCTAAATCCCCAACCCCCTCCTTATGTTTTCTTGTTATAGTTAATCAGTTTAGATTGAAAATTTCCTTCTAGCGATTTCTGTAGAGATGGGTTGGTGGCTACATGTTGCCTAAAATCGATTTCATCATAGAATCATTTTCTTTCTCCATTGATTATGATTGATAGTTTCGCTGGGTATAGTAGTTTGGACTGGTACCTATGGTGTCTTAGAGTTCATAGACCATCTATTCAGGCACTTCTGGCAGTTAGAGTTTCTGTTGAGAAGTCAGGTGTTATTCTAATGGACCGTCTTTATATGTATCCTGGTCTTTTTCACTTGCAGCTTTTACTATTCTCCTTCTGTTTTGTATATTTAGTGTTTTGATTATTATATGTTACAGAGGACTTTTTTTTCTGGTTCTGTCTGGTGATCTACATGGTTCTAGTACCTAGTACTTTGATAGGTACCGCCTCTTTTTAAATGAAAAAAATTTTTCTTCGAGGATTTTGTTAGAAATATTTTCAGTCCCTTTGTGGTTTCTTCTCTTTTCTCTGCCCCTACTATTTGTAGGTGTAGGTGTGATCTTTATATAGTGTCTCAGATTTCTTCGATGTTTTGAGTCTGAATTTTTTTTCTATTTAACATTTTGTTTGACTGAGCTATTCATTTTTTACATTGTCTTCAAGTCCTGAAACTCTCTCTTATACATCTTGTAATATGATGTGAAGTTTTTTCTCTGAGGTTTTGTTTTAACTTTCTAAGTTTAACCTAAGTTTTTGTTCATTTTATTTCAGTTTAAAATTTCCTTAGTGATTCTATTTGTACTTTCATATCTTGAAATGTTTTCTTTGTTTTAATTCAACTAGGGTTTTATTTATTTGCATTTTTTTCATGCTCTTCATTAAGGCATTTATTTGTTTCCTGTTTAAGGTCTTTGAACGTATCATAATTGCTATTTTGAAGTCCTTGTCTTGTGCTAAATTACATTTTGCAGGCCCTTTGTATTAGTTACTGGATTCTGAAGGAGACATTCTATTTTGGCTGCTTATGCTTGTGTTCTGGAATCTAGGCATTTGAATGTTTGAAGTGCTTCTTGGTGGTAATATCTGATCTTGCCCTTATTGTGTTGGTAGTCTATTTTGTTGTTGTTGTTGTTGTTGTTGTTGTTGTTGTTGTTGATGATGATGATGATGACGACGACGACGACGACTATAACAACAGTGATGACAGCGGTGGCTGTGGTGGTGGTGGTGGTGGTGGTGGTGGTGGTGGTAGTGGTGGTGGTGATGGTAATCACGGTGGATACTGGCAAGTACAGTACTTCAGAGGCCATTGTAGAGAGTGCCTCTGTGAGTTGATGGGTAAGACATTGGAATGAAGATGGGCTAGGAACGAAAGACTAAGATGAACAGTGCAAAAGAATTGGGGAACCATGGTTCCCACCAAGAGGCACGATTCCCAGAGAGGGGAGGTAGGGTAGGAGGACGGGCTCCTTCAAACAGGACTAACTTTAGAGAGACAGAAAAGAGAGATAGTGAAATTGAATACCTGTGTCCCAAACCTAGTTTGTCCACTAGGGGGCACCTGGTAAGAAGTGCTTTGTAGCTTGGCAACTGATTCAAAGGAAAGGATATGGATGAGAATGGCATTCTGAAAAGTTTGAAAAGAAAGAGCTGAGGGGAAGCTGAGTCAGCACCAAACAGTAAGGTGGAGTCCCCAGGGAATAGGGTGGGGTGGGAGGAGGACCTCCTACAGGAAGATTACAAAGGACTAAAAGTATATCTGAAAAGACAGGAGTGAAAGTACAACAAAGAACTTTCTCCTTTATTTTTAATCTTT
The DNA here is from genome assembly GCF_021556685.1 of Rattus norvegicus. Classification (NCBI taxonomy): domain Eukaryota; kingdom Metazoa; phylum Chordata; class Mammalia; order Rodentia; family Muridae; genus Rattus; species Rattus norvegicus. The sequence continues at coordinate 7,841,182 of NC_141552.1, read as the reverse complement.
CTTTTCTTTCATGTTTGATTAGCATGTCTTGTATGCAGGGGTTTTCAAGCATGAGTTAGAGAAACTCAGATCTATTTTTCTTTCCATGCCACCTCCCTTTTCAATCCTTGGTCTCTCTACCTCATCACTGAGCCTACGAAACTTGCCAGTTTCCATCCACAGCTTTGAACATTTTAGAATTCTGTTTTGGTTTTCAGTTTTGTCTGAACCCATATGGCAAAGTCAAAACTCCAAACAAATCTGATAAATCCCATCTTGTGCTAGCCATTCCCGGTGGCTCAGTAAAGCTCTACGAGCTTCGCTACTACTTAATTCTTCCTCGTTCCATGGCCATCTGTATCTGCAACTTCAGACTTGGATGGGTCTCACAATTGACTCTGACACACGAATGGCAAGAGTTCAGCATTTTCTTCTATTACGGTGAGTCTAGAGACTCAGAATGTGTAAAATACACCGAAAACAATCCTCCACAGTGCAGTTGCATGATACTCCAGCATAGGCATTCTGAACTATGAAAGACCAGGCTTGAACTTCGTGAGATTTAGAGTTCATAAACGGTAGCTGGCTAGCATGAGTCAGTAACCACGAATCAATATTACTTAGTGTGAATTACGTTAAATTCTCCAAACAGCTCTTTAAGCTAAACACTGTTATCACCATCACCAACGTTTTCACTTTAATCCCTTTCTTTAGCGAAGTTCTGACCACTCAGTAGTTAATTATTCCTTTTCAAAGGCACAATACAAGTTGGCGTTTATGAAAAGCACAGCCAAAAACACATAGCTAGAGCCAATTTTATGTTTGAGTTGGTTCTTGATGAATGAGTGGGATTCGAACAGACAGAACATGATGGAAAGAACATTTTGGTTTAAGAGATCGTTTTGTCTAAAAACCCAAAGGAATGTGTAAATGAATGATTTATTTAGACAGCAATGTGGTAAAATGTCTGGCTGAACAAGAGTATAAAAGGCATTAGCCACCGGGGATTCATTTCCCTTTTCCTTTTCTGGGAAATTTTTGAAAATGAACGTATCGTAGTTTTCTCTCTTTGATAATCAAACAAATCTAAGAATGCCAAAATGATTGGAGGAGATATGGTAAGTCAAACTTAGAGACTGCAGGTGCCTCTGCAAAGATAGTCCACATGACCCCAAGATTTTGCTCTAATTCCTCTCAAACACAAGTCCCAAGTCATGACTAATCCACCAATCTTTCAACAAGGCCCCCTCTAATGTAATTGGCTCTTTAGACCAGTTTTTTTGTGGTAGAGTTTCTGTCCCAGGGGAGCTCCATACTGGAGATTTGATTTTAGAACGGGAGATTTATGATAAATGGGACGACAACTTTAGATCTAAGTTTGAATAGCGTTACAAGACAAAACATTCTAGACATGATTCTCTTGGTGACAGAACTGACTAGTGAAATGGCAGGATTCCGAGGCAGCAATGTGCAAGATGCATTAAAGAGAGACACCAGGCAGCCCTAACGGACTCATTGGTTGAGGGCGAACATGAGCTTTCAGCTCATTAATATGCTTTGCTCTCTGTTAGACTTTATGTCCTTTGCCTCATTAATTCCCTGTTGCTATAGCCTCAGGCTGTGTTTCTTTCTCACTGGGTTCATGGGGTAAGGATTTTCCTCTCTCTTAAAACCATATCTCAAGCCTCCAGCCCCACTGGCCTGTGGAGCATTTGCAAATTCCTTTTACAGCACCTATGACCCATGAGCCCAGTTTCAGTTTTAAATGTTAACTTTAAAGCTGAGAAGAACATAATTAAGTATGATTAGACCTCGTTTGGTTATTCACAACTACTTCTGGGGCTTTCTACTACCAATATGTGACTTCTTTGTTACATCTCTGACTCTATTTTTCCAGAGGATTGGACTCTATTGACTTTAAGATTTGCTTCTATAAGTAAATGGTGGAAAGGAATAGACTAGTCCAAGGCAAAAATCATACACATATTTTATTATTACTCTAACTTCTAAATTGAAATTATTTGTGAAATTCTCACATCTCTGCTATTTATAATTGTGTAAAGGAAAGAGGAAAATATATAAAGTAGATGGAATAAAGGAAATGAAAAGTGGGACTAAAGATGAGTTTGACAGGTAAACGTATGAGAACATCATGAAAAGCTGTGGTCTCTTCTGTGATGAGCCTTGAGTTAGTCTCGAAACTTCCTTTTGAAAATTTGACCTTATTTTATTTGTGTGTGTTGGGGGAAGGGTGCATATAGCACAGTACACATGTGGAGATCAGAGGTCAATTAGCAGGAATCATTTTTTTAAAGGGGGAACCCAGCGACTGAACTCAGATCCTTGGCTTAGCTGAAAGTGCATTTACCCTTTGAGCAATCTCTCTTCTAGATACTTTGTCTATTTATACAATCTGCAGGTTTTTAAAGCATATTCTTAACTCCAGTGAGGTTGATCTCTGTTGAATCTCAGAAGCATGATTGGGGCCAAGTACGCATCTGTTAGATTATCCCATCTCAGGTCAAGTTCCTTTTCAGTATTTCCCATACACCACTAAGACAAATTGTGTGTAAAACAAGTCACTGAAGAACACAAGGAACTAATTATGACTCAACAACAATACATGAGTCATTTATGCTGGGAAACTGTATAAAATTATTAACTTAGACATAATATTTTATAACTTTTTATATATCAAATGTAGTCTCCATCTAGTCAAGGAAATACGTAATCAAATTGCATTTGAAAGTTAAGTGCAAGCTGTTTTCAGAAGGGCAAGCGAGGTGGCAAAGGCTTTATGATTTCTGAGCCTAGTGGTTCTCAAATATGGGGAACTAAGGAAGTGTCCGGCAGGTGGGCGGAGCACAAACAAACACTACAGACAAACACGTCAAGAACTTTGCAAATGGCTCTTCCAGCTCATAGAACATGTAATTTGGATCCTGCTCAAGGGCAGCTTGAAAATGAGTCTCATCCCTTGAGCTCTCTGCTGAGCATTTTCAGCATGCTCGCCTCAGAACCTCAGTTACTTACCACAGGTGTGTCAGTGATTATGATATATTATAAACATTTACACTGTATAACGGTCCTCAACTTCTTTCACCTGTGACCTTGGTACCTGTGTACCGAGCAGTCACGCAAAACAAGGAGAGGCTGCTAACTTACAGGGCCCGAGAGCTTATTTCTTCCTCTTCTCTGAGATGGCATTCGTGGGAAATTAATGTTTGTCTAGAGACTTCTTTTACCTGTCAGTTTTTCTAAATTGCTTCACTTAAGCATATCTTTTAACCTTAAAATATTAACCATTCTAAACTTCTCTAAATGACACACATGCCTCACTGTCTTCTTAAACCAAGTTAAGATAAACGTACATTTATTTTCGAAATGGTCCAGATCTTATTGTATCAATAATTAGACCATGATAAAATGAGTCCCATCAGTGAGTATTAATGTTGCACAAGCAGACTATCTATGCTAAATGGTTATATGTGTCTGTGTACTGTAAGCTCTTGACTTCATTTCATAATAGTAAAATAATAAAACCTTCCACATTATATTTCAAGGTGTTTTGTACAGTCATTAATGTTGCCACATTAAGTGTCAATCTCCATATTGTCCTTTTATAATGGACATCAATAATATTTTGTTTTTTGAAGCCTAGTATCATGAACCTCTTTTAGTCTCAAATTTGAAAATAGCAGAGGAAGAACTGAATATTCAGACCTGCGCATCTGAAGTTCTGGAATTAGAAAACAGATTCTCTACAAGTTATGATACTGGGTCTCAAACTTAGAACTTTTATGCACACTACTCAAGCACTCTTCCAACTGAGCTACATCTCCAAATTTTCTAAATCTATGCTGGCCATAAAGCAATAACTTTAGTGACACTAATCACCCCATCATTGTACCCAGTACCTAAGCACCTTGGAAATTTTTCGAGAGACTTAATCTTAATAAAGAGCTTTATCTTCCTTTGCCATTGCTTCTAAGGTAGTTATGATTTACACAGGTGAAAATGACAATTCAAATTTTTCCAGAGAGTTAACATTGCAGTGTTCACAGATAAGACACACAAGCAACTACAAGAAACAACAAAATCTTCTTTACAAGAGAATTATGAGAGCAGCTGTCACACGCATAAATGAACTAAAATGGATATTTCTAAACAAAAGGACTCAAAACCCACACAGGAAACTCCCTAGACATAGAAATTTGCATCTAAAGCAAAATAATTGGAAATGTTTTTTTTAAATCATCCTTGTCTTTAATTCTGTGCTGTTTATGCTAACCACTGTTTCATTTAAGTCAACCGGAAAGAGAGAAGGAAGCCATAGATGTGGTGTGAAAGGAAGATGAAGGGAAGGGATGGAACACTGGCCAGGTGCTAAGGGTGTTATTGAACAATTTCAACGACTGAGACAAGGAGCTGTTAGGGTATCAACAAGGGTAACCATTGGCATGTTGTTGTAGGTAACTCAGACCTCTACAGAAAGAGATCATTATGTAGTGGGTTCTGGCATTCATATCGTAAATTGTGAGAGGTTGCGGCAGCTAGCCAACCAAAGGGATGAACTCAGAATCCAGCCTAATGATGAATCACAGAAGCCAAGGGGTAAGAACATTTTTATGAAAGATGAAGGTCAGACTACTAGCGTGTCCTCTCGCATAATGAAATGGCAAAATGTAAAACATAATTTTAGTGACTATTCTGTGTGACAATTTAGGATGAACCTCCATATGCCTGAAGAAAATGAAGTTTGTGGGAAATTCCAGTCCCTTGAAGTTTTCAGCTCCTGTTGTCCATTCTCCAGCTCATTAATCTAATCGCTCAGCGGTTAAGAGCACCAACTGCTCCTCCAGAGGTCCTGAGTTCAATCCCAGCAAACACATGGTGACTCACAACCATCTGTAATGAGGTCCGATGCCCTCTTCTGGTGTGTCTGAAGACAGCTACAGCGTACTCATAAATAATAATAATTTCAAAAAGGAACTTTAAAAAACTGTAATTGCTACTACAATTAAGTCTTTTATTCTTATTCTACGTGGTGATTATTTACTTTACATCCTTGCAATTGTTACCAGGGATGACTCAGTTTCCCCTTTGACTTTTATTTTCCCACAGTGCTTCTGGTTGATTCTCCACTTTCACAGCTTGTTGGCCGATCTCACTGAAGAATCTCTCCACGGCTGTACTTGTTCCTTTGAGTCAGCTGTGGGTGGGCACATAAGAAAAGAGCAAGTTCAAAGGCAGTGTGAGATACATAGCTAAATTATGACTCCAAGTGAATGAATGGATAGACAGACAGACAGATCGCTAGATAGTTCCTTTGGCACCTAAAAAAAATCAGTTACTAAAGTGGTCTGTGTTAAGCCACGCTCACACAGACAAGCTTGCTAAGCGGCACAGTACACTGAGTGTCTACAAGCAACTGGGAAACCCCCATCAATTATTTGGTTCACTGGGCTTCTAAGTATCAGAGCCTGAAGGAAGAACTTCTGTTGCTTTAAGTTCTTATGTGTCAATTAAGCTATCCTTCCATTTTGCAGTTGGTAACACTTAAAAAACCTGTGACTGAACACCACATCTTTACCTTGTTCTGTAAATAAAAGCTAAAATGCCTGGGGAAAGAGGAGCACTGAGCCTCTGGAAATGGAAATGGTTTTGTTAAGAAAAATGCACACCCTGCGGACCACAGCAGTCCTTTTTTCTCACCACCTCCCTCCAGAGCCAGCCTGGTTTTGGGCTACTGTTGTATTATAATGAGTCATAGCCCTGGTTGCAGACGGAAGCTACGGGCAATACATTCACCAAGGCTAGCACAAGTTGCTGCTTAATCAAGGTGAAATAATCAGACATTCAAGGATTTCAAAATAAAGACATCTACTTCGATAGCATCCTTGGATATCTCTACCACATTTCCACAATGAACTTGAAAACACTCCCAGTCAGAAGCTAAGTAAGGAAATCCCCCCATCGAAATGTATATAATGAAAAATTTCAAGCCTTGAATGTCATATATTCTTTCAGTTTCCTGCCTGTTAGTCCCAGAACAACACTAGTTGTATCAAAACATGTCCTAATGCAATAAAAACTTTCTCTATGTAAACCATTTGCACATATATAAATTAAAATATTGAATCAATTCACAAATACTCAAAAGTCTCATTTACCCTAATCTGTGTATGAATATATATACATACATATGTATATATATATATATATATCCTACATATTTGGCCTGAGATTATAAATTTAATAAATGTTAATTTGTAATTTCTCCATAGACTTCAGTATTGCATATAAACAGATATATACATCGCATATAATTAAAGATGCAATTAAAGAATAGTAATCACACATAAAATTTAGGAGTTTTTTTTTAATTTTTTTTTTTTGGTTCTTTTTTTCGGAGCTGGGGACCGAACCCAGGGCCTTGCGCTTCCTAGGCAAGCGCTCTACCAGTGAGCTAAATCCCCAACCAGTTTTTTTTAATATTAAATTGAGTTTTATCACTTCTGGTTTTTTTTAATAAAACCTTGATATTTTGTTGAAGTACTTTCAATCTCTGTAATAAATTGTCTATAAATACTGTCAGTTATTCTCTACCCGATATAACTATGTTGTCTCAAAAGTGTCCTATAACTTTCTGTTTTCCTCAGACCAAGTTCCAAATTCCAAACTCATCCAAACTCTGCCTTTTGCTCATGTGTTTCCTGACTAAATCACTTACATACTATGAACTGCTAGCAAAGTCTGAACTATGAGATCATCCTTGACCTCATTTCAGAGCCTTCAGTGCTGCCGTTCTTCTGCCTTAGAAACTCTCCAACCACTCACTTCCTCCTGGTTTCCTCAGGAGAAGCTATGGCCACCAAGTCCACCTGGAGTGGCTCATCTGAAGCTTTCGGTGAGACTTTCCACTCCCTTTGAACCCTTAGAGTCTACACTGTGAGACAAGACCTGGTTGGGTTTTCTGCCTGAAAGAGAATAAGGTAGAAAATACCAATTTCCCCAAACTGACTCATTTAGTGATTTATTTAAAGTATTGCATGGACTATGTATTTGCCAAGCATGACTTTACTTGCTACCTAGAAAAGAATGACTTGAGACAAAGGTTCTTTGTCCTAACAACCTGGACAATCTTGCTCATGTCCTTTCTTCCACTCTCATTGGTATCTGTGTGCTTATTTCTGTTAGGAGGACACAGATGTGATTGTCGTTCATGTGTTGCTTTAATTAGGGATCCTAACATTGTGAAACAGACCAGAACCTAAAACAACGTGGAGAGAAAAAGAATTTGTTTTTCTACATTACTAAGAAGGAGGAAAGTCAGAGAAGAAGCTCAAGGCAGAGGCCAGGAGGCAGGACCTGCAGCAGAGATCATGGAGTGGGGCTGTGTATTAGCTTTTTCCTCTCTGTGGCTTAGCATTCTTTCCTATAGGCCTAGGACCACCTACCCAGATGTGCCATTTCCAACAGCAGACCACATCCTCCATATCTTGATTAATTACTATTCAAGAAATTCTCTACAGACTTGCCTATAGGCCAATCTGGTAGGGACATTTGCTCAATTGGTGTTCTTTCTTTTCAAATGACTCTACCCTGTATCAAGATGACATAAACTAGCCAGAACACATGTACATAACTTAATATACTGCTCTACATGTTAATATAAATGATTCTACTCACTTGTTACTGTACACTAATTCCATGTTACCAAAAACCCTTGGTGTATCTTTTACATCTCTTATATATGTATGTATATGTGGTTTTATATATATATATATGTGTGTGTGTGTGTGTGTGTGTGTGATATATTTATAGGCATACAAATTCAATTTTAATCTATTCATTGGTTCATACAATAATTGAACTATTAATTCAATAATTTACTTTCATTTTCTATATAAATTCCAAGCTTCTTTATGTAATGTCCAGTTACAATTAAAAGCAATTTATGTAAACAAGTATGATACTTTTTTCTGACATTACTGAAATTAAAAGCCTGTTCCAAAAAATGCAAGTTTTAGCAAATAATAGTTCTGATAGAGTGGGCATGTTAGGCAAGGGTTAGACATCTCTGGGAGAAATTGATTCCAAACATGAACACTGAAGGGTGAGGACATACTGGCCAATGTAGAAAGTAGAAGGATCAGGCTAGATCAGGATGCTTAAATGTGGACCTTGAGGAAGAAAGAGAATGTGAAAATTTGAAAAGATGAAAAAGTTGCTAAAATTTTTTTCCAGAAAGAGAAAATAGAAAAAGGATGAAAAGGTAAAGAGAGACAGAGACTGGAAGAGAAAAAATGTGTTAATAATACTTCAGAGGAAAGTAGGTAGGGCTGGGATGTTGCTGAGGCCACGGCTTAGCAGCAATACATAATCTGTGCGTCAAGGCCCCATTAGGGAGCTTGGATGACCATTTCATAGGGGTCACCCAAGGAAACTTGGAAAATGCAGATTTTTTTTACATTATAACTCATGACAGCAGCAAAATTTCAGGTGTGACATAGCAATGATAATTTCATGGTCACCACAACATGAGGAACTGTATTAAATGGGCACAACATTAGGAAGGTTGAGAACCACTGGTGTGGAGGATAAAGTGCTTGTTATACAAGTGTGATGAACTGATTTTGAGTCCCCAGAACTCATGCAGAACCAGGCGGTGAGTTATGTGTCTCTAATTTTCATACTCCTAGTAAAGATGGGAGACAAAGACAGGAGATGTGGTGGAAGCTCCAGGCCATCTAGCCTGACTCAGGCAGCAATGAGTAGCAAAGATATTCTGTCTCAAAGAGGACGAAAGATGAGAGTTGACACCCAAAGGGTGGTGACCTCCAAGCATCCTAACTCTCAGACATATAAGGAACACACACACACACACACACACACACACACACACACACACACACTCACACACACACACGCACACACACACAGGGTCAGGAGAAGAGAGGGGGGAGGGAGGGAGAGGGAGAGGGAGAGAGGGAGAGAGAGACAAGAGATGGGGGGGGAGAGACAGAGAGACAGAGAGAGACAGAGAGGCCCAGAGACTGAGATACTGTTACATCACACATAGAAAAGTGTTTTTTTTAAAAGAAGGTAGATTTAGTCTTTTTAGTAAAAGTAATAATTTAATATATAAATAAATGTTATTTTATCCTGAATTCTCCAAAACACAAATTAATGGAGCTGCTAAGTGACATTTGAGTTATGAATAAATGAGGAGAACTAGTTCCATTTTTTCAAATGTCTATGAAGTAAGACCAAATATATTTTTACAACCAAACTGTGGTGTGACTAGGCAATTAATTAAATATCTGAAAATCTATTCACACTTTATCCCTCCTCATAGTTATGGGACATATAATTTAGTTGGTATCCAATAAATAATCATTGAGTAATAGTAAATATGTATAATTTTACATAACTTCCCAGATGGGCAGATTGTCAGAGTGCCAACATCTTATAAAGCCATATGACAGCTTCTCCTTTTTATTTTTATATCTCTCTTGCGAATTATCGCTTATCATTTTCAAGTTCCTATTAATACCATTAAATCATCTCTGAGGGTGTTTTTAGGCTACAAATACCTTCCTGTTTCAATGATTCATAGACACACATCTAGACCATTGATTCTTATCTGTTTTTTATCAATTTTTGTGAAATTAATAATCTCACATTTCCCCCTATCATTCAAATTTATTCTCTTAACAGCTACATTCAAGTCAGGAGTAGTTGTTATCAAATGTTAACGGTTGGTTGATTTTCTTCAAAGATTTTACTTGTATATCCTCCTTTTCTACATGTTTTTCTTTTCTCTAAAACAACCCCAAAGAGCAAGCATTTCATTTTCCCAACTCTTAAACCCCAGCTGTAGTAATGCCAGCTCCTATCATTTCCTTTGTTTAACCAACTCAGTCAGTCAATGATTCTCATTAACTAACAGTTTTATGTAAGATTAAGTATTGAAATAACCCCTATTTTAATGACCTGGAAAAATATTACTTTGAAACTTATGTACTTTTTTCTATCTAAACATAGTGTCATCCTAACAGATTCAGTTTCTGATTCCTTGAGATCTACGGATGTTTATATAAGTTCTTATTGTCTAATAGAAGATTAAATCCACAATGTATATGGGATTTAGTGGGATTTAGCTGCCTTTGGGCTTGTGAGTCATCGCGGTTCTTTTTTAATAACCCTTTTTATTAATAATTTATTCATTTACTTTACATCCTTGTCTAACTTCAATAGAAGATGTGCCCAATCCTACTACAGTTATTTTTATTGAGATTATTCTAATGGAGACAAGAGAAGGAGGCAAATTAGTCAGTCCTTTCTTTTCATGCAACCCAATTGTCTTATATATATTTTTATTTCTCTCTTTTTATCCTACAGTTCCTTTGGGTATATAGTATGGCATCCAATTTGGTATTGTTATGGGATTCCTGAGTGTGCAAATGAGTGGCTTTCTGCATCTATATCTTGTGACTTCTTGGGCTCTTTTTTTTTCTGTTCGTTTGTTTTTGTCCTATTTTAATGTGTGTGTATTAATTTTATCATATCATATATCATATAGTATTATACATTGTTTATTATATTTTTATAATCCTCTAGATGCCTGTTTGTTTTCTAATGAGAGACAGAAAGGGGCTGGGAGGAATACAGGGAGGGAAAGATGTGATCAGGACATATTATATGAAAGAAATCTATTTTTGATAAAAGAAAAAAAGGAGACATCCAACCTAGTGAAAAATAAAATAAAATAAAACTGTTCGTGTAAAGTGTGTGATTAGCATAATGTAGCTAAATTAATCTTTAAAAAATAAAAAGGTGTTTTCTTGAAATGAACTGTCAATCTTTCTCATTCCATATTGGTGATATAAAATGAGGATTAGCTGTTAGATTCTTTATGCTCAAATGTTTTATGATGACTTCATATATAGTTTCTAGGAAATTACAGCATACAGAGATATTCCCCCAAGATCTCTTACCTAGGAAAAAGCCATGTAAGAGCAGAAATTTACCATTCCTAGTATTGAATCTTATATAATTCCTAGAGCAACTGTCTCTTTTATTTTACTTCACTTCTTGCTCTGGGTATAAACGATACAAATATTCTAATTAAAAGAATAACTGTTTCAGGGAGGGAAAAGGAAACAACCCGAGGGCAGGACACCGATGACCCCTTAGCATGCATTAATATGACTTAACTTCCCCTGCATCATTGAGATAGAAGGGAAAGAAGCAGTCCATGGAAGAGCTTCATGTCGCTGACTCTTTAAATCTTTAATCTGTTCATTATTGATTATTATAAACTGGGGCTGTGCTGGGCAATAAGATAAAACTGAAAAGACGTAACAGATCTCAACCTGGTGAGACGTGTGACAAATATTCTTCAACAGACATTAAGTAAAGTTCCTAAAATCACTTTGATGATGATAACCCTAGATAGGTGGTTATGAAAGTCTTCACAGAAGCAGTGCTCTTTGGTATGCATTTTTCAATTGAATTGCTTATTTACTTATTTAAAATGCAGAAATATTTTATAGGGTAAAAAAATGGACAGTGATTTCTGTTTTGACTATGGAGTTTGGAGTAAGTTTCCTGTGTGCTCACAGCACCGGATGTTGATAGCTTATGAATGAGTCTCACTTTGTGTATTGCCGTGAAGACAGCTTTATCCTGAGATGGGCTCTGACATGCAGCTATAGCCACCATTTTTGACTCTATAATAATGTGACTACATACCCTTTACAGTTATATTTTCTCACTTTTCGGACAATATTTTCTATTGCCTGAGATGCTGCACGCTTATATTTAAAAACAAACTTTGAGTTGGGCGATACCCAACTTTAGGTTGACATCACTGTTGTATGGATACTTACGTTTAAATAACCTAAGACATTATTCTTCCTGGTCCTAGTATGTTAAGTAAGTTTGGTTTATATTATTTGCACTTTATTACAGTGTTACTGAGATGCAATTTCTTCACAAGTCTTATAGCCTCTGTATTTTAATGGCTATACCCCTTTTGGACATATCAGGGCATAGGGAAAAGCTCACAGGTCTCTGGCCCAAGGTTTTCACTGGCTCTGGCAAGCATGTTACAGGTTTGAGACAGGGGCGATGTTCCTTTGCTGTGCATCAGGGCCCTGGATATGGCTTTCAATTCACCTGACTCTCATCAGCTTGTCATGTACGATGAGAGAGTTCTATAGGTTCAACCAAGCAGGGTTTACCCAGCCAAGTGTTGTAATCTTAAGGAAAGGAACTGTTCTTCTTTGACGAGAAACGGGGTGATGCCAATGCACTATATACTGATTTGGAAAATGTTAAAATGGAAAAGAATTTAAATAGAGGATGTTAGTCTACCTTCTTCAGAGCTTGGCAATTGTACAACTTTAAGCAACATATTTGTGTCAATATTTGAGAGAACTGAGCTTTAAGAACAGGAATGACTGCCAATGTTCAGAACTCTGGACAGTTAGAATGAAGAGAGGTTTGGGGCAGCTAGAGGTAGTGTGGGTAGAGTGATGAGTCCTGAATGAGGTCTCACTTTTTTGCAATGGATAACATTAGTTTGATAAAGTGTAGCATCTCTGAAATGATTCCTAGGCAGAAGTTGGGGCAGAAGTGTGAAAGAAGCTAATGGGTTAATGTTAATGTTGGAGTCTGAACGCTGTATCCAGAGAACGGTGAAAATGACTCACTGTCTGACTGTCATCATGCCTTGGCCACAGTTGCTCTACTGTTACTTATAAGAAGGACTTGAGGCCTCAGCATCCATAGGGTGTTTCCACGTTTCTTAAAGAATTGAAATGTGGAACAAAGTCAGATGCCCATAAAACACATAATTCATTGTCGGTCAGAAAAGCAGCAAAGGTATCATATGCATGCTATCATCATACTCTGATAGTAAGTCACTGAGGAAAAGGGTAATTTTAATTAACTTAGTAGGAGTCAATGAAGTCCTTACTGATCATGGTAGCAATACATGGAGATCAAATCAAATCACACCTCATCCAGATCAAATCTACTCATAATGTAGAAACTTATAGTTCATCTGTATACTAAACAACCACATAGATGACATCAATATGACAGGTAAATTTTTCTTTCTGTTATGAATAAACATATACAACTGTACACAGAGCATCATTAGCCCCTTTTGTGTTTTATGTTGCATATGTGTGGGAACTACAACAGCAAAGAAGATCAAAGTTTCCAGATTCACAGATAGATTCAACCTTCAATGAGTCTCTGTCTTCCCCTGAATATCTTGATGCAGAACACAGGTCATCGCACCAGGAAGCCAGCTTGAACCACAGATGAGAAATATGAAGAATGAACTGATAATATACCTGATGTCAATACTTAATTAGTATATTCTATATTCTAGATACATTTCAAGGTATTATGGAAACATCTAAGGCGAAATAGTAAAATCCATTCTCAAGCATTCTAATTGTAAAATTCTAAAGTTGTTAAGAAGTACAGTCCCATTAAACGAAAGTGTGAAGTAAGAAATGCTGCACACCACAGAGTAGGAAATCTGGAAGTTCTGAGGGGTACGAGTAATTTTTCTCTGATAGAAACAAAGAATCTCTCAAGAGTATTTTACCTGAGGCTTGATAGGTGAGATATATTTAAAGATGCTCTGCCATATAGTTCTGGTTTTCTTCTTGCTATATACACTTGTATTGTTTCATAACATGATACTGTCTCGCTAACATTACAAGCATGACCGGATGCAAGGCCACAAAAATATCTGGATCCTAGACGTCACACCTTCTCCTTCTGTCTACCCTGTGTGTGAGTCATAAGGAAAGTTCGACTTTCTCTGAAGCGTATCTGTTCTATCTCTCTGCTTTGCACCCTGATGCATTTATGATGAAAACCAGGGTTGTATACTTCTGAGGATCAAATGTGTCAGGATTATGAAGGTTCTTTGCAAACTGTAAAACATCAAACGACTGTGAGCATTTATAATCAGAACAGTAAAGTCCCAGGCAAACCGAGTAACTCATTTCATAAAGTGCTGGATGACTGAGTTTTAAAGCTTTAGGCCCTTAATATACTATTTAACACTCGGAAAACATAAAGTTGAGAAAGGGGGAAAAGCAAGGAAAGGACTTCGGCTTCTGGAAAGGGGACCTGAATGTCCATTAAAATGCATCTAGCAGAGGACATAAAACCAATGAAAAGGAGCGATTTACTTTTACTGCTGGGGCAGGAGTCATGCAACTATTTTTACTAACTACAGCTGCTCCCAAGTCTATTGGAGCACCTAAAATATTTATGATCACTGAGCCTGTGTGAGACACTGTCTGTCGTGAGCAGAAAAGCTAACCTGTGTTGGGATGTGTTTATAGTCATTTTCTTGTCTGCTAAGTAATGTCGTGCAAATGGAGAAGAGCGGGTAAGCAAAATCTTCATATAGCGCATCAAGTAAAGAAAAATGAGGAAGCCATGGCCCAGTGCCAGAGGAAGAGCTGTGCCAAGTTGGCGCTCTGCCTACCTAGACTTGGGGATTACCCTGTAGTATATTAAAGTATCAGCTTTTTAATTTACCGTGTTATTTTCCAGATGTTTTCGGTAGAAAGGGACTTCTCAGCAAACACTTGAGTGCTTGTCAGAGAATTACACATTTAATATTACATTACTCATTATTTTAATTAATGACAGGAAGAAGTTGCTGGAAGACAATTTTAGTCACACAAAAAAGAATGTTAATATTTTATGAAGGGAGGAAATTATCTTCAACGCTGATGAATTGGATGCGGGGTTATAATCAGAAGAATGTTGCAAGGGGGAAAATGAGCAGGTTGTGGCATTATTTAGTATTACACACTGATTTTTTTATTTTTCAGAAAGCGATCAGAAGGACAACTCATACCTAGGCAGCATTATGTACTATTAACAAAAGTATGTGCAATTGATATACAATATTATGAAAGGTCAATGAATAACAGTTCTGTTTGAACTTAGAAGGAGATTTTGAAGTGATCGATAGTGAGACCCTTAAAACTTCTGCTCTAGAATGGGGGGAACTACATCAATGCCATTTACTGAATTCCCTGTTTGTCAAACACGCTGTTAAGCATCACATACAAATAAAGAAATGATGATTCCACATGCCAGTGCTCAGCAGATACAGTTCCCAATCATTTAAATCACCCCAAGCACTAAGGAAGTGAGTGGCCATTCCAGGGGCTTACTTTGGGACTACTTGAAGCCTTTCATGGTAAAATTTTACAAAGCTTGGTTTCTGCACTTTTCAAAAGAATTGGTTGCTGTGGGAATATTAGCCAGGTGTGTCCAGTTTTAAAGGAGTGAGTTCTCTTTCAGTCCGGGTGCTTTGATTAGTTCCTGAATCTTCTATTCCTCCCCAGCATTGGGCTTCATGATCAACTTCCCATCCATATATTTATTGGACCCATGCTTAATTCTCCCTTTGAATGGCTAACATCCAGTTTCTTTCACAGGTTCTAGATCTTGCAATACATTAACTTCTACTGAATTCGGTGATCTTCCACCACAGTGGTCATTTCATTTTCATTGTCTCCGAAAGTGGAACAGAATTGCCTCTGTTGAATCTTGGAGGTTAACAACATTGACATAACTTGATTAATGATGTGGCTCTTGAGAATGTAGTATTAGTAATTAGGTGAATGTTACAAGATCATTTCTTTTTGTACTAAGTAAATACAAAGGCAAGACCTCTAATGTCATCTTCATGCATTTCTATTCATATATAATTTCTGACATATGTGATAAAAATTAAGTTACAGCCAACATACACATCTGTGAGACCTCCCTTATCAATGGAACTTATTGTGCAGAGACATAAGTCTTCATTTGTTTTGGACATAGAAAAAATATAAAAACTCTGGATGTCCCTTAGTCACAGTAATATCATTCTTTTCAAGGTTCACCTTTCCAATAGTGATGGCCAGTGAGAGCTGTGTTTCAAGTGACATCATGAACTAGATCATGGACATGATCTTAACCCCGATCAATGTGAACTAGATGCTTTGAGTGTACTCAAGGACACCTATATGTGTTCTACCCTCATTCACAACTACTAGCTCCAGCAGCACTAACATCCCAGCTTGGATTAACAGCACAGCTTCCCCAGAACAACACCTCATTACCCAAGTACCAGTGTTGGCTTTTATATCACTTTTCTTATCTTAATTACCTTGCCCTTTACCATGAACTTCTATTCTTTTAAAAATAATTATCTCAGCATTTGGAAAGACCAGAACAGAGTATACCTTATGGTTTAAGCGATTTATAAGCAATAAAAGTTTGCTTTTAAAATTCAGTGCACAAAGGGTAATTTCTGTACTTTTCAATTAAAATCTGAAGCTGAGAAAGCTAAGTGTTTCTTCCCAAAGTCAAGACACAGAAGTTCTCAGATGTAACAATTAAAATTTTAAGAAAATCACTCTATTATATTTGGTATGTATATAAGTGGAAATCCAAAGAACAGGATTTGAATTCAGCTTTTAAGACCCTTCATCCAGTTATCTCTGCACAGCCTGACATGGATCACAAAATATAAATAGTAAAAGGGGAGGTGACAAATGAAAAAGGACAGAAACCTAAAAGACATTCTGTTCATATTTGAATATAAATGGATCTACTTTTGCAGATAAAATGTTAGTGTTTATGTGTTTGTGTGTGTGCATGTGTGTGTGTGTATATGTATGTGTATGTGTGTGTTTGTGTGTATGTGCATGTCTGTGTTTATGTGTGTTTGTGTGTATGTGCATGTCTGTGTTTATGTGTGTGTATGTGTATGTGTGTGTGGATATGTGTGTGTGTGCGTGCGTGTGTGTGTGTGTGTGTGTGTGTGTGTGTGTGTGTGCAAACATAAGCATTCATGGATATTGCTGCAACCTTGGGTTTCTTTCTAGAGCATCACTCACCTAATTTTGTGAGATGAGACCAAACAGTAGCTCAACAAGTAGGCTAAACAGGTGGGCCAGTTAGTCCAGGCATCCACCTCTCCCCACGGCTGAGATTGCAAACCTGTACCCCCTGTGCACTTCCTTTTTTAATGAGTTGTGGGGCTTAAACCCATGTCCTCATGTTTGCAAAGTGAGCACTTTACCAACTGAGCCATCTCCTGGGTGTCTGATAACTCAATTTTAACTCTTGTCAAATCATTAGTTTTCAAGCTCCAGCATAGCATTTCTCCAAGGATTACTATTCCATCTAGGATCAGAATTGATTCAATAAATTCCATGGAGGAACAAAATCTCACAGGGACATTTTTTTGTTTTTTGTTTCTAGAATGGCATTTCATAGTCATTCAAAATATGTAGTCAGTCAAGAAAAGAGAGCCCTTTCTTAGTTAATAGGAAATTGTTCTCGAACAGACTGGGCCATTTCTTTAACAAAAACAAAAATCTTTACTTCTGAGGACAGAGCCTGAAGCATTTTAAAGAAAGCCATCTGCCAAGGATTGCTAGCCTTTGGGAAATGCTCTACTGAAACTTGCACTATCTGCTCTTCTTTTCCCCTCTTTCCTGAACCTGTCTTGGCCATACACCAAACACGGCACCAAATATTTAAAAACAAATGATTAAAAAAAAGCAGATAACACTAGTGCATTGTCAGCTAAAGAGAAGCAAGTGTCTCTCAAACATATCCAATTACTGCATAGTTTATATACTAAAAAATGGAATGGCTTAACTGGTAATTATGACCAGTGTCCTCATAAGAGATTTTAGTCAAAGTTGTTTAAGGTTTCAGTCATCACAGAACACAACTGAAAAACCTGCCCCAAGCACACATATGTTGCTAGCTGCAAGCCTTAACTTTTTTCTCTCTGTTGAATGGATATTTACATTGTTCCCGTCATAGGGCTACATCGCTTTGCAGTTGGCATCCTAAAAGCACAGGATTCTCAGAGTGACTGGAAAAGGTTTTCACTCCACCAGCTCTGGAAGAATATTCCCCTCGCTTCCCCTTCTTCCCAGCATGAGCTGTCACTTGTGCCATTGTACATGATAGAATCTCAACGTCATATTGATATACATTTTCCTGATGGCTAAGGATGTCAGGCATTTCTTTATGTTTTTCTCAGCCACTTGAGTTTGCTCTGATGAGAAGTCTCTGTTTAGATCTGTACCACATCACATTTTTAATTGGATAATTTTCTTGTTATCTACCTTCCTGCATTTCTTGTATATTTAAGATATTATACTGCTATCAGGAGTTGGTGAAAATCAACTGTTTTGTCCTATTGATGGTGTCCTTACAGAAGCTTTTCAGTTTCATGAGGTCCCATTTATTCATTGTTGAATTAAGGGTTTGTGCTATTGGTGTTTTGTTCAGAAAGTTGTGTCTTGTGCTAATGTTTTCAAGACAATTCTACACTATATTTTGTTTTTCAGGTTCAGTATATGTGGTTTTACGTTGAGGTTGATCCACTTGGACTTGAATGTTGTGCAGGGCGATACATATGCATCTATGTCTATTCTTCCACGTGTAGTCATTCAGTTTGACCAGCATCATTTGTTGAAGGTGCTTTTATTTTTCTATTCTATCTTATTCTATTCTACCTGGCTTTTTATCAAAAATCATACATACTAATGTGTTTGGATTTATGTCTGGGTCTTCAGTTAGATTCTGTGGTCAATATTTCTCATTTTATTCCAATACTATGGGGTTTTTATTATTATAGCTCTGTGGTATATCTTGAAAACAAGGGTGGCGATAACTCCAGTGTTCTTTTACTGTTCAGCATTCTTTTAGCCATACTGAATTTGTTTGTTTGTTTGTTTCTATATGAAGCTAATATGGCGGTTCCTCAGAAAGTTGGGAATGTATTTACCTCCAGACCCAGATATACAACTCTTTGGCACACACCCAAAGGACATCCTCTCTTGCCAGAAGGACAGTTGCTCAACTCTGATCATAGCAGCTTTGTTCATAATAGCCAGAAACTGGAACTGACCTAGATGTCCTTTCAACAAAGAACAGATAAAGAAAACGTGGTACATTTACATAATAAAGTATTACTCAGGGGTTTAGAAAAAATGGCATTGTGAAATATGCAGGCAAATGGATGAAACTAGAAAAAATCATCCTGAGGGAGGTAACCTAGACCCAGAAAAAAAAGTATGATATGTATTCACTTATACGTAGGATTTAGCTGTTAAGGTAATGACCATCAAGCTCCAATTTAGAGAACCAGAGAGGTTACATTAGGTAAGGAGGAGAGCTTTGTGGGGCAACTTTCAAGGGTCATCCTAAAGGGGAAATAGAATAGCGTTTGGAGTGGGGGGAGACTGTGGAGTTTGGGTGAAAGGAGTGAGCACGATCAGACATGGGCAGAGTGAGAGAGTGCAGAGAGAGACGATACACCTGGGACGCATTTGAGAGCAGCTTGGAAACTTAGTGCAGAGGAATTTCCTTGGATCCATGAGGATAGACTGAGTGATAGCTCCTGGAAATAGAGAACGCAGACCCTCAACTGACCACGCTCTGTAGCCGGACACGGCTTCCAGTGGTTGCCATCCAGTTAATGCTTTGATGAAGTGGGGGAAGGGAATCCTCTGGAGATCTCTAAACAACACAGACTGATACTAAGGCAGAAGAATGCTCTCTGCAACCTGAGAGAGGAGCTGTATTAATCAGGACGACATCCACAAAGCTTACTGAGCATAAAGAGGTTGAGTGAGTATCTGCAAGAAGCTACTTTCCCTGTGTTTTAGTCTCTTTGGAGTGGGGAGGTACACTGTAGGTTATGGAGAGAGAAATCCGGACACCAATCCAGCCACAAAACCCTCAGCCTATAATCTTTCTTGCCTGCAAGATATGCTGTGACAATGATGGACTGGCCAAACAATCTCTGGTTTAACTTGAGGGCCACACCTCCGAGGGAGCCCATGACATACTTTCTGGATGGCCAGGAATCCAAGCCTAGATAGCCCAGAGACCTAAGATAGAACCAAGCATAGTGGGCAAAAAACGTTTAAAAAGTCAAAGAAATAATTCCTAATGATATTCTGCTATACTCGTAGATTGATGTCTTGTCTTATAGTCATCAGAGAGGTTTCCTCTGGCAGCAGACGGGAACTGATTCAAAGACCCATAGCCAGGCATTATGCACAAAGATAGTCTAAGTCACACATAGCCATCAGGTTCTTCCCCTTTGATCTCAGGAAACCCTGTAACAGAGGGGTTGGGAAGACTGTAGGGATCAAGGAGATAAAGGACACCAGGAGAACATGGCCCCCTGATTTAACTCAGCAGGGTGCATAATGTCTCAGAGTCTGACGCATCCGTCCTGCAACGGTGTGCACCATGTCCTCTGTGAGGATATTATGACTGTGATGTTGGTGGGCCTCCGTACAGTGGGATTTTTTCCTACTCTTGGGACTCTTTTCTTCCTATTGGATTGCCTTATATGGCCTTGATATGAAGACCTTTTTCTTGTCTTAGTGTATCGTTTCTTATCATACTGGGTTGTTGTCTCTGGAGACCTGTTCTTTTCTAGAGGCAATCAGAAGAGGGGACTGGTAGGGAGCTGGGAGTAGTGGAGGGAGCGGAAACAAGTGACATATTGTATGAACAAAATCTATTTTCAATTTTTTAAAAAAAGCACAGGATACAAGAGCAACAGAAAGAAAGGAATAAGACCTGCTGTCTACATCTGATATCATCAGTACTGGTATATGTTCTCTGTCATAAACAAAATAGTACTGGAAAAAAACTAAAGGTAACTAAAGGTTCATCTTGCTGTCTGGAACCCACGCGCTGGTGCTCTAGTGCTCTGGTGCTAAAACATAGACACATGATAAATGCATGTATATGTAAATATCCCCTAATTAGTGGTAAGTGAGCAAGAGGTTCCCGGTACAGTTCTTTGGGGACAATCATTCACAAGTAGACCTTCAGACCTGTGAGAACAAAAGGAGAAGTTACTGCGTCCCTGTCCTCAAGATAATCTGAAGCATTAGAGATAAAGAACTCCTACCAATTTTCAAGCATGTAAGTGTCCTTGATTCGATCTCACAACCACATCACATCAATCTCTCCTATTTCATGGAAAGCATCAAGTATTTATTTGTAACTAAGATGTTTTCCCAGTCTGCTTTTTTAATACAATTTGTATCTTGTGCATGCATTTCACTTTGTACTCTACCCACGTTAGTGTAAAATGGGTTTTTACTAAGTTATAGTTCTTTAAAACACCTTGCTGATGTTCTATAATTTTTCTTAATATCTACTTTATTAAGATAAAAACCCTCACATCCACAGATAGCTCAATGAAAATCCCTCCTCCTTACAGGCGGCAGACATTGGAAAGGACAGTTCCCTTAAACTTCCTGG
Source organism: Rattus norvegicus (assembly GCF_021556685.1). Taxonomy (NCBI): domain Eukaryota; kingdom Metazoa; phylum Chordata; class Mammalia; order Rodentia; family Muridae; genus Rattus; species Rattus norvegicus. Next base: position 7,819,840 of record NC_141552.1, on the reverse strand, counting down.
AAGCTCTGTCTTACTCGGGTGATACTTGTACAACTTCCATGCCCATGGTCTGACCTAACAGTGCTATAAGAGAGAAATCTTTGATCTTCTAGGTCTTAATGAAGATTTTATAGTCGTACCTTCAAATCATATTTTGTTCTCCACAAACACTGGGAAATTTTAAAACCTTGATTGCTTGGTTTAATTTGTTTAGCTGTCTTTTCTATATTGTATTACACACCCTCTCTCTCTTCTCTTAATTTTCTTCCGATTACCTAAGAATGAATCAAATAGTACATACGACATCCTGTTCAGAGATCGCTTCAGATAGAATGTTCTGTGTGTTAAATACAGATTCTATATTCCCTGTAGTTCCAGAAAACAGAATTGTTAAATATTCTGTAATGAACAATACAAGAATTCTCTTGATGGGCTTCTGATGGTGTTTATCTCATGCTCTGAAAGAGCTCACTTGTCACTATATCAGAGACCATCATGCTTCAAATAACATCTCCAAGAGACAAAGGCTTATTTATTTTCTTTTTCTCTTTTCTTTTCTTTTCCTTTCTTTTCCTTTCTTTTCTGTTTTTCTTTCCTTCCTTCTTCCCTTCCTTTCTTACTTCCTTCCTTCTTTCTCTTTCTTTCTTTCTTTCTTCCTTTCTTTCTTTCTTTCTTTCTTTCTTTCTTTCTTTCTTTCTTTCTTTCTTTTTATTCTTTACTCTTATTTTTTTACAGTCCAGACTTAAACCTCCTGGTCTACCTTCTGACTCTTCCACATCCCACACCTCCTATCCACCCCACCGCTGACACCCATCTCCAAGAGGATGTCCTCAGCCCATCCCACAACCCACCAGACCTCCCCATTCCCTAGGGCCAAATAACCTGGACTCCTCAGATCTCTCAGATACTGAACCATCAATCAGGCAGCACACACCAGCTGATATGTGGTCCCCAACATATATACAGTAGAGGACTCTCAGGTCTGGGCTCAGTCAGAGAGGGTACACCTAACCCTCAAATTTCACCTCCAAATTCAAAGGTTGTTTTCATATCTAAAGTTTATTATTACAGCCATATCCAATAGCTATTGCTGCATAACAGATTATTTCCAAAATGATTATAACATTTTGTATTTTTAGTTACTTTAAAAGTAAAAGTGTTATTGTATCACAGTTTTGTTGCTGAGGAATCACTAAGCATATTAGCTGTGTGATTCTAGCTCAGGACAGATATAGCTCACAAGTTTGCAGTTAAATTTTTTGGCCCTGTTGCAACCAGAGAATTGATTTCTGAGCTCACTTACATGGCTGTTGGCAAGCCATAGTTCTTCATGACTCTTGGCTTAAAGCCTTACTCCTTACCATATGGCTTCTAGGGCTACACAACACTGAATATTGAGCAAAAGAAGGATTATGAAGAAGAGGGTGTTAAGAGTATAAGTCGAGGTATTGGATGTGACAGTTTCATTTATAATGAATGCTATTGATTATACCAACCTCTCCCAATTCAATGCAGGAGCTACCTGTGTATCAAAACTAAGTGCAGTGTTAATTAGGAACACTGGAAACTGAGTACCAATCCCCAGCAATACACAGATCTTAGGCAATTAAACTTATAGAGTGATATGAAGAGAAGTTGTAAAGAAAAGAGTGAAAATTCCCAGAAATAAATTAGGTCTTCATCTCCTTTTTGTTGAATCCCAAGGCACAGTTTAGTATACACACAAAGCAGGCCAGCATAGCTTTATTAGAACACTGAAGCCATGTCAACTAATCGAGTGGAATCCTAACTTCATTGAATATTTAACATATGGTTCTCAGGAAAAAAAATGATCATGGGTATCCTATTTTATAGTAAGCTTTGAACCTGTTACCAAACTTCAGGCAACACATAGGATTTTGTCATTACTAAGTATCTGTCATCCTCACTGTGATTCTAATGGTAAACTAGACGTGACAGAGGACATCTAAATCTCTTCTTATACATGAAACTTAACTTGCAATGAAATGTCCCCTCCTTCTTCTAATGCATCTGCCACATGGATAGCAGGAGAGGTCCTGTTAGTCAATGAAACTTGGGTGGATTTTTTTAAAGGTAGAATGATATGTGGCGAGATGGAGAAGAGTAAGGAAGATGTATCCTTGGGACATTTCTCTACTTTTAAATTTCAGAGAACTCTCAAGAGTTTTGTTTTGTGTATGCTATTTTCTCATTCATGCGCTCTAATATACTTCCTAAATATAACTAAACTATAAAAGGCAATGGGAATATGTTAATAATGTGAATTAATCAAAAAACTTTTTAAAACAGTGTTTAAATGATCACCCACAATAACAAACAAACAAACAAATGAATGAACGAACAAACAAACCACTATGGGGACTTTCTGATCTAGATCCTTCAGTGAACATCACCTCTCCGATGAGCAAGTTTCAGACTACTTATTGTGTTTAAACAGATTTACACACAAAAATAACTCTGAAACCCTTTCTATGTCACCATTCCCATCCTCAATTATATTGACCATTGTCACCAGTCTTTCTTTTCTTCTCTCCCTATTTCCCCCTTTCTCTTTTCCCATCATATCCTGTATAATTTGAATCTGCTTTTTAAGTAATGGTAGTCTAGTCCTCCAGGCCATTTTAATGCTAAGGATCTCAGACATTATCAGAACCGAGTAGGTAGATCTATGAACCTGTCAGATACCCAGTTCAATTTTAATCCTTTGAAATAATTAAGAAAGTAGATAAAAGGACACATTGAGAGAAGCTGTATGTTTCCATCAAGAGGACAAGGGCATCTGAGAAGGGCTGGAGATTTTTTTCACATGTGGCTTGGTTTAAAGACACATAATTCAGAAGAGACAAATCTGAGTTTGAATATCTTTCTCATGTCAAAATTATTAAGCACCATTCACACTTGGAAAGTGATTTTTCTGAGATGGTTACTTTCTTGTCAAATTTTTATCTCTTTTCGCGTCTTAAAAACAAAGATTCTTCAGGACAGAACTGATGGCTTCATATTGGAGCACATATTGAGTGAGGCTCCTGATGTCCCATTCATAGGACATTATAATTATCTGGCACATGAGCATGTGAATTTAAGTGTTGCTGAGGAAGTCTCAATGGGTGTAATTAATAGAAAAATTATTCCACTTTAGTAAGAACATATTTCTTCCAAGTGAGCACATTTTTTCTGATTAATAATTCTCTCTGAGAAAAATTATTTTCTAATCATACGTTTTTCCCCTTGTTTGTTCAATGGCAGACAAAGCAGGGACTATCATTACACTGACTGGACTCAGGCTCCATTATACTGAACAACTGCGAATGGCGATGGGAACCTTTTCTCTTGTAGGGTTGAAAAAGTTTTCAGTGTTGATAACATATGGCTCATTTTAACATACTCAGTGTCTTGCATTTGTCAGTTGTCAAAATCTTCATTTTTCTGCAGGTGTTGCTGTTGTTACGGCACAATAAGTGTGGTGATTCTCTTTGTCACTTTCTTGATTAAAATAACAGAAAACGCACAGTGAGAAGAAGATTCCAATGTGATTTGCTCATTAGCATAGCTTTCTTTTATTGAGCATTGTTCTTCCAGGAGCTTCAAGAAGAGTATTAGCCTGTGCATTCTCAGAGGTGATTTACAAAACTCATTAAAGATATGGAAATTATTTTAGAAACCATCTAAATTGAATTTAGAAGTGATGGCAAGTCCTGTGTATGATTTCAAATAGTAAACATATCCTCTGAACTAAAGCTTTTCAATAAACACAGAAATAGAAAATTGTGTTTGTCTAGACAGACAGTTTTGATACTTCTCCACATAGACATTAAATTTTCATTTTAAAAATATGATCATCTTACTTGAAAAGGGGAAAACGGAGAACAAGGGTAAAGGGGCTTACGTAGTGGGTCACTTCTGCCACTTACTGATTTTGAAACGATAATTATTTCTGAGCAAAACTGAGAGTCATTTTTTTCAGCTGCACCTATGCAGAGCTGGAACTCAAATGACGTGGCTCAACGGATGCTATTAGTATTTCTGAATTTTTGTTGCTATGTCTTCTGTAACATTTAGTGCGGAAATCACCATTTCCATCTCATTATTTTGCATTTGTATTATTATAATAGTTAAGACAGGCTATCTCTACTTTTAGACATGGTCTATTTAGATAACTACTCCAGAGGTTCAAAGTCTAAGATTGAGCAATTTTACTGAGTTAGCCTCCCCACCCCACCCCCATGGGGAGTTCATAGTGAATGGACCTCAGGTGTGCTTGTGGGAAGGAGTGGTTAGATCAAATTGGAAGTCACAGAGGCTGTGATTCCATAACCGCTGAGGACCTGTGTTCTATAGACCTAATGGCCTCTCAATAAGCATCACCTCTTCAAGCTCCTGCTATCTCAATATGGGAACAGAGAGGTTGAAACCTGGAATCATGGACCTTGGAGGAACCACCACATCCAAACCTGAGCACACACTGAAGTATGATTTCCAAATGTTGAGGTTGTTGTGGCTTTGAGCTGTTATGTAAATTGTTCTTTTGTCAAGCACTCACAATTCTTGATCTTACTCATGCAATTCCTGATCACTCTAGTCTCTAATCCACGTTTCTAGATAATCAGTACGATATAGGCTAGAGTTTATCTGTGTTGACCTTTGGTCTATTGCTGTGTATGGTAATGCTAAATTGTGTTACTGGAAGGTTAGGCCTATGAGTAAATTCTCATGTTTACAAGCTTTTGTTGTGCAAACCTTGTTCCTTGATTTAAAACCATTGGTTAAAAAAAAATTGGCTACAGCCAATTACTGGAGGAGTTAGAGGTAGGTGGGTTTGGAGTGACCAGGGAAGGAAGGAGAACCATGAGGAGAGAAAAAGGTGAGGAGGAAGAGAAAGAAACCATGGGCTAGGAATCAAAACAACCTGGCCCTGAGGGCTGGGCAATTGGAGTTAAGGAGAGCCCAGATGAAACCTAGTAAGTAGTAAGTTGGGGATTTTATTGGAGATAGATTTTAATAGCATAGAGGGCAGATATCTGCCAAGCTCTCGTGCTGATTAAGGCTTTTTGTAAATATAAAGGTTGCATGTGTCTTTTACCTGGGAACTTAATGGTTCAAGTTGGGGTAAAAACACTTGATTAGAATTAGAAATTTAGACCAAGACCTGCCTGTGGTCTCAGGTGGTGTGAGCCTAGAATTTAGTTACAACACCATAACACATTTTATGCCTTTATTTTCCTATTATTATTCATACTCATTTATTATATTCATATTAGCATGGGGGAAATATCTCTGTGCTCGATGCTGGTTTCTTACACCTCTTTTCACACACAGCACACAATAATTTTAAAAAATCAGCACAGATATTTCTGTGTGGAAAGAAATGTGGAAACAAAGAATAAAACCAGTAAATTACAAAGGAATCTCTGTTTTCTCCGTAGAGTTTCTTGGGTTAGAGTGTTGGGGTAGAATCAACCATTGTCTCTCTGAGCTCTTTCTTTGACTCAGCTCGTGTTACGCCATAAGCAGGTGGTCTATCTCAGTGAAATCAGCGAACCCAAGATTAGCCACATTCAGACTAATTTTATAAAGGTGGGGAAAATTGGTTTTGATTCATATTATTTTACAATGTTCAATTTTATCGTAAGTGAAAACATAAATTTTATTTTATTCAGTACAATGTGTACATTTATTGAAATAATACATGTGAAAAAATTAACACAATTAATGCAATGCTATCAGTCATTAGCCATATGAATGTACGTGTGTACAGGTGCATGGATAGAGAAAGAGAGAAAGAGAACATCAGTGTTTCTTTGGCTGTACTCAGATGTGAGCAATTCAGCGAAACATAAGCTAGCTAACTTCCAGCATAGAATATCAGCAAATGGATCATGCTTTTGAGGAAATATAAATTTCTGCATGCTCCCACTTTTTCTAAGATGTAGATACGAGAAAACAAAAAGGGATTTCCTGACTGATAGACTACCATATTACTAGCATCATTATATCGGTCAATTCTGCAGATACCTTAGCATCAGGATCTGAAAAAGTACTGGGTAGAAGCCGACAAACATATGGTCCATCCGTGGACGTCCCACACAGACTACTTTACAGATCACAGTTCTGAAAATGCATAATACATATTCTGCTAATTCCATGAAGTGCTAATTAACAAATATTTGCTGATATTAACTCTTTAATCCTTGATTTGGAAGGCATGTATTTGATCACAAATTTAAAATTGAAATGTTTTTGAATGGATTCACTGCATCTAATTGTGTTGAGCTAAAACAGAAGCTATTTGGATTAATGTTTTAGGTTCTATGCTTGAACCATTTCCTCTTTCTCTCCATAAATACAGTGAAATATAAATATCCCAGAAAAATCTCACTAAAGCCCACCGTAAGTTCCTTAATGGTATTTGCATTTCCAGACACAATCATTGTACCCAGATAATTCTGGTATGTAAAAACATACTGACACGATCACAGAATACTTCTAAAATTATTTTCTTTCGCATCTGTTACAACAAATTAATCTCCAAATCTTGATTTTGATGGTTCAGGCTTTTCAAAATAAATCCCCATGGATTTCCTTTCACCTCTCAAACTATCAGCCTTAGTGAGAATCGATAAACCTTCTGAGCTGACTCGTGGAAGACAAAATGCCGAGCAACTGAATGAAGAAAATTTCTTCTTTCAAAAACCCTTAAACACACGCATGCATGTGTGTGAGTGTGTGCGCGCACGCACACACACACACACACACACACACACACACACACACACACACACCACATCTTTGAGACACATCCATGCTCAACTCTGAAAAGTCCAATGGAAATGTGTACATGCTCCATCCTTCTTCCCGAACATGGTCCTTATGGAGGTAAAGAGGAATGTTGACAGAGAATTGAAGGGTGGATCTATGACTTCTCTGCTGTTGAGCCTTTTAATCAACTCCAGAAATAGGCAAAGACTAGTGAGGAACTGAGTGTAGGTGTTTATGCAGCACAGTACCATATGGATGCGGAACTGCACACAGGCCAGTGCCGTGGATACTAAATTCCTTAATAGAAAATGTTGTAGTATTTATAACTGAATCTGTGCACATTATCCTTCCACTCTACTACTGTACAGATCATCTATGTTACTTACAATACCAACACAATGTAAGTGTTACATAAATCATAATTATCATTTAGGGAACAATGATAAGAAACCAAGTGTGTGCTTCAATCCGGACCCGTTGCTTTTACATGCACAATTGGTTGTTCTACACTTGCAGAAACACCAAAACTGTGACAGGACTAGTTGAGAGGTGGGTGGCTAGAGGGACATAAATACTAGCTCAAACTTGAAGGCTTGCAATACCATTTTGGACATTGCTAGCACACAGACGACATCCACTAAAGATGTGTTAGTCCTTGCCATGGCCTAGCTTACGATTATAGTTCTACTTTTCTTTTAGGATCCTGTACTTAGGAAGTTCTTCCCTTAAGTCAACTTCAATTAAACCATTTATGAGGTTAGAAAGCTCAGTTACAATGCTTTCACAGCATTTTTCAAGACACTGAACTTCATAAAAGTCTTAATAACAACATTCCATAGACAATGCCTTTGATAATAATGATGTTACCAATGACAGGGGTGACCCTGTGTTCCAGCACGCATATTGGATTGTACTATTTTAAGCACACTGTAGTGCAATTTTATGTAATTTTACCAAAAAAAAGTCTAAAATATGATTCCATATTTTCAAGCCAGCTTGACTGCAAATGCCTCTCTGCCGCACTGTCTTGATGCATTTTCTTTTCTTCACTCGAAAGCTGCAATTAGGCGACTTGTGTGTGGTGGGCATGGAGAGGGTGGTGCTCAGCACTTCGTTTCTGACTGCAGTCGCTCTACGTGACCTTGTCAAACGTTTGTCCCGTGGTTTGTTGATGAGTTGATCTCAGAGGAGAGGATGAAACAACAAACAAAAAATTTGCCGCGGAGTTTACCAGATTGCTACTCCTGGTAGCGAACCATGAAGGTTGAATATCAGCATTTGAAGTTCCTACAAGTACTTTGAACAACAACAACAATCAAAAACAATCCCAAGACACAGAAAGTTGGTAATTAGTCTTTAGGCATTTATTTAAGGAAATGTCCATCTCTGCTTCTTTCAGTGTATTTAGCTAGGAACTTCCACTTGGAGGGACACTGGTTTAGTATCACTCCTCATGATTCATTTAAGTTAAACGCTCAGCACATGGCTTACATAATAATTTACACTCACTCTTACTGTTAATATAGTTAGCATTGGAATTTCTCCTTGAAATTCACCTCTCGTTAAAGGATAAAATGACGGGAAGTAATGAATCCTACTTAAAGAATAAAGGCCACTAAATGCCCACATATAAATTTACCTCATTGGAATATAAAAATACTTACTGGCTAAAAACAAACACTCCAAGCTTACCACAATAGTATATACGAGGAATTTACTCAAACACATGTTGCCCTCTAAAAAAATTAATGCTATACTAATTTCTAAAACAATATTTCCATTTGTTGAGGGACCAGGTAAGTTACTCTGGCAATACTTTATATATATACATTATTTGAATTTATCCTGTGTTAAGCAAATAACTCTATAATATGTTAATATTAACTGTGCTAAATTCGCTGATGTTAATTGTATTCTTTTACATTGTTTATGAGATTGCCATAAACTTTTGAGTGTTATGTGTTTCTTCTATCTTCAAAAGACACACCAAAAGCAGTTGAATGCTGACCTGAGTAGACGGACACGATGTTTACTTCGCAGTAGAGTGCATATGAAGGTTTTATAGTCTATATGAAGAAAAACGCTACTTGAAATAAAAAGTATATTATTTTCGTTGAGTAAATAAAGACAATTACCTCAAATCCCGTGTTCCCAATGTCAATAACATCATAATTACATTTTTCACCTAAATTCAGTATACTGTCCTATTTGTCCCAGAGTTTTTCTATCGCTAATGTTGCTATCCACTGGACAAATGTGTACTAGGGAGGTTATAAACTTAACTGTGTATGCTATGAAGCAACTAGGTTAGGCTGGCTTCTTTAGACATTCCTTTACTTTTAGAGAGTTTCATTGTATAGCCAACTGGCCTTAAACGTCGCATCATCCAGCTTCTCATCTGCCCAGTGCAATTGCCAAGAATGTTTTACTCCCTCTAGCTTTCAGGTGAAAGTTTACAACAGCTGCTCTGGGCTGCCTTTCTAAAGGAGAGCATCCTTCATCTCACCCCAGAGAGGGAAGAAGCCGCTGAAGAGAGACGATCAGGCTGAACTCTTACTCACCGGAACCCCGTGAACCTGGTTCAGAAAGGCGAGGATGCCGAGACCACCCTGTGTTTGTACTCCAAGGGGGAACGGTGACAGAAAGCACGAAACAGATGTCTAGTTACCTAGATCCGTCCGATGGGGGCAGACAGCTATCTTTCAAAGCTTTGAGCTAGTTCTTCGTATTTATTGATTTCGCAGTTAATATACCGAGGCAGAGGATGTTGCTTTGAAAACTGCCTCTAACACCTAGGTATAACACTGGATCCAGCAGGAAGCTGTCACAGTACGCTGGGCCTCCTTCTCACAGAAGGAGCTCATCAAGGTGAAAGAGCATCGTTTGTCAATATCTAAGTGCGGAAGCAAAGATGGGAAGTTTCAAGGAAAGGTATTTATCATGAGATATTGTTCTATTAAGCTGGCTTTATTTTGGTTACTTCGGGTGATTGATGTACAACGCATGTAATCATTTTGTCGGAAAGCTGTGCGCCCGACAAAGTGTCAGCTGCTCACTGTACCATTATTTAGCAGCTGCATTCTGATTGAGTCCCAAACAAGACACTTCCAAGACCCTGTTAATCACAAGTAGGCAATCCAAAGGCAAACGGGAAGGCAGGAGGGTGACAAAAGTACTTGATAGACTTTTAAAGTGTCGAGAGAACGGGCCAAATCACATTAAATACAGCTTATTGTCAAATAAAAGGCAAAAAAAAAATCACATACGCCAATAATTGGAAAATCATAACTCTTTGCTCTGCAACTTTGCCTACAATTGACTTTTATGATCCTCTCCCTCAAGGAAGATAATTAATCTTGGGAAATTGTTGATGGCTTTCAAATTAAAATTTCATTGAAAAAACTGAATAATAGATTTCACATAATTTTTAACAAGCTATTTTGACTTTGGACCTTATTCAGACTGAGTTTCCTTGATTTTCTGACATTTAGAGAGAAAAAGAAAAAAAATACACAACACTCTTCCCTTTGACAGTAGGGTAAGTGCGAGGAACAAAGTGTCTCATTTCTTCAGTGTGTTTGTTTGAGCTATTTAACTTTCCCCCTTTAATAATGATAAGCTGTGACTTGCTTGACTAATAAAAGATAGGAAGGTTCTGAGACTCCTTCCCTCTTGTGTAACTATATAAAGGAGAGTGGCAGGCATGGAGAGATCATTAGCTAATGAAGAAGGTACTTTCCAAGGGGGATGCATTTTCCCTGAGGCTTTGACTTAATTCTTTAGCATCCTTTGACCTCCAGCCCTTCTATGAAACATGGAGTCTAGTCTAAGGTCAGGCAAAAAAAGATGCTTGCCTTCAGCATAAAATTTAACCACCATGTGGGTCTGTTTCATTAGTATATCCAGGGTGTGCTTATAGCAGGATAGCTTGCTTCTAGTGGTACCATACTTCCCTGGGTCTTGTTAATTGTGTTCTTTACCTGTTCTTTAGACACTGGTTTTCGCTGGTGTTGGCTGGATGATCTTGGTGGCAGCAGGACTTCCTGGGAAGGCAGGAAAGGGTAAAATGGGGGAACAGACAATGGAGGTCAGGGTCTCTGACTCAGCTGGTTGTGTCTCAGGCAGACCAAACTGACAAGGAATTGGTTGGGCAATGTTCTAAGCTGGTAATTCTTGGGGTCTCTGTAGGTCTCCACAGTAAAGCAGGATGTTCTTGGGTTTCTGCAATGGTCATTGGGACTGAAGGGCAAGCTCAGAGTTAGACATGGGGTTCAGGGCACGAATCACAACTCACCTCTGCCAGCCGTGTCAGATGGCCTGACTGAGAAGGGGTTGGTGGGGCAGTGTAGGAGGAATTTAACCAAGCAGGTCCAGCGCAAATGCTGGCACAAGTATAGCTGATGCTTTCTCCCTTAGTCAACCAAGAATCTGCCGGCAAGCCTAGAGGCCACTGGCGCTGGATCAGGCAATGGAGTGTATCATTGCAAAAAAGACAGTGTCTCATCTGGCTACATGAGAGCCAATGAGATTCTGGTAAGGAGTTTGTCTACTTCCTGCAAGTAAACAAATCTGCTTTTGCCACTTGCCTGACCTCCTGAATGTGTGTCGTTGACTCTATCCCTTCTTACCACCCCCAAAGGTCTTGTCCAGGGTCACAAGCAACAAATCAGGGTTCCGAGCTGGTTAGTCTTTGGGTCCCAACTCACAAAGAAACAGGATGCTCTTGGGGTCCCACACAGCTCCTCAGGACCATAAAGCAAGTCCAGAGTTAGACAACGGAGTTCGTGGGACTGCATCCAACTCCTTTTCAACCTCTAACTCTCCCCTTCAGGATTTCCTAAGTATCTAACCAAACCTGTTGACTTCTGCTTTTCTTGCCATTTTTACGCCATGTCACCGGCTTTCACCAAGTCTCCCTGCCCCGATCCATGCTTCTGTGGATGCAGGCTCTTTCTTATGCTCAGCTAACACAGGTTTACAGTGGCTAGCTCTGCTCGCTCAGTTTGGTCCTGCAGGCTGCTAACTCTTGGTTCTGACCCCTTCCCCTTTGGCTCAGTCACTTTCAGTCTTTCTCTGGAACCCTGCTGTACTCGGGAAAAGCCTCAGGTACTACACCCTCAGGCTCCAGTTTGAGAGAGAACACAGAGAAGTTCCGGGATTGAGTTATCTCATGAGCCTCTTCTGTCTGTCTACCCTCTGCAGGCTTCGCTGAAACGTGGCTGCGCCCGTTAAATACTCCCAGCTTCAGTTCTGCACGGGTCTAGAACGTGCTACTTGCAGGGGTGCTTGTTCGTCCCTTCCACCTGAAACTTCTCGGGCTCTAAGACTGCTTCTTTCGATGCTTGCATTCTTTGCCAGACAGTAGATAACATGTGTAACCGCATGATCTTTCACCTGCAAATTCCCCCAAAATAACGAGTCTTGGGACTTTTTAATATATGAATATATACCTAGGTCAATAGCTTTGGCTCATTTCTCCTAGCTGATAACTCAGTTATCCCATTTAAACTAGTCTAAGTTATTTCTCTTTCAGTTTCCCGAGACCCTCATCCTCAGAGTTTGGGGCAAAACTTCCTATGCTTGATTCTATCCCAGAAATCCTCTCTCCGTACTGGAAAACCCACTTCCCTATTTCCTGCCTAAACTAATAGGCCAATAGGAATCTATTGACAGATGATGCTTGCATACAGTCCAAGAGATCCTCTCTAAATAATAATGATTGGAACTAAGGAAAAGAAAAAAATGACATTGCAAGGCAATGAACCTCAAATTATGCAGTTAAGTTCCTTTTTTGTTGGCCATCTATTACTGTTGGACTTGCAGCCTACCCTTAAGAGTAGTTCATTTCCTCAATGAGGCTCCCTTGGAACAACTAAATTTTCATTTGCAAGTGCTTATTAAATGGAAATAGCATCTTGGTTAGAATTTGGGGCAGGTGTCTATTTTTCATTTAAGCTCTTGAACCCATCTGTGGAATGAAATTTATATCATATTGCCACATAGCAACTATGGATACTATAAGTAGTTTGTGTTTACGTATCTACCAATAGTCTGTGGATTTTCTGCTCCTAAGAATTCGAGCGTTCCATTAAAATATTGTTTTCATGACATATTCAGCATGCTTTTAATAAATGGCTCAAAATCATTAAACTCATAAAAACTATGCCAATTGTATCTTGAAAAAAAAGAAAATAGACAACTAGCCTATGTAGATATCAAAAGCAGAAAATTTAAAACTGCTAGTTATATATAGAAAGGGTATTTAAAAAAATAATTTCTTTAGAGCTACTCCAGGGAGCAGTAAGGGAATTAATGACCTTACCCAGCTGTGAACTTTATGCACTAAAACACCATCTTGTTAGACAAACTATGCCTATTGGTACTGTAGAGGCATGGTGGTTACTGGAGTAAAATACAACTCCCTGATTGCATTGTGACATCTCTATAAGAGGAAACCCACACTAATGCAGTAATTCCAATCCAAAGTCCATGATTGAAATATCTTAGGCCCTCAGGGAAAACTTAAAACTGCTGCATAGCTGAATTGAACACAGTACCAACCTACATTCCAAATATCTTCACACCCACCATACACAAGGCTACTCTCAACCTTAAACAGAGAAGCCCCTCCTTACGGTTAACAGAGGTAAATGCAGAGACCTGTGGCTGCACTAGATGCTAAAAATGAAGGCTGGCTAAGGGTTCAGTCTAAACGAAACATGTATCCCACCCCCTTGAAGCACAGTGAATACTGTGAAAGAGAAAGGAAGAAGGAAAGAAAGACAAGATACAGAAGACGGACTGCAAAATGCCCTCTTCTAGGCAAAACATAATTATAGCCATCAGGAGCTCACAGCAACTGTGCCTATTGTGCTGGCCCTGCTACAGATCAGCTCTGTAAGAACGGAATTCTACTTAACTACTGATGCTCTATGGGCGACTAACAGATTCTGGAAGAAAGAGGTGCGAGGCACCAGTTGTACTGTCAGTGTTGAACCCACCAGTCTCTAGTGATTAGTGCCAAACTCGGAGTCACACAGATCGATCAAGGAGATTCTGGAGTAAGCCAGAAACTAGTAAATATAAGACACTTGAAAGAGAAGAGATAGGCTGGCAAGAGCAGAGGGGAGATGAAAGTAGAGATAACAGGAATGGAGTAGGTACACGGATCTAATTGTTTAAGAACCGAACTTATATTAACAACAAATGCTCTCAGCATATGTGACACTATAAGTTAAACATAATTTGCTGATCAAATTGATATTTATATTATGAATGAAATTTTAATCACCATGACCAGCATCCCCTTTTACAGGTTTTAAAGAGTAAAAATCGTGGCTTTTACAAGGGTCTACTTCGATGTTTTAGAAGATATTTGAAAGTGCATCTCCACAAGAATCAGCAAGGTGAGCACCTTACTGGACCAATTCAATTATTCACTCCATAGGAACTATGGTACCTGTATTCGAGCTGGACTTTGATGTTATGTTCTCTCCTTTTGAGCTTGTCGGGAACATGCTTGGGCCTGATTTTGCGTGAGTTGAGAGCATGAAGTGGTTTTTTTTTTTTTTTTTTGTTGTTTATTGTTTTTGTTTGTTTGTTTGTTTTTGTTTTTGTTTTTTGGTAGCAGCAAAGAAAGTAATCTTATGTCACATGTAGTGTCCTGTTTCTAGAAGCTTTAAATTACTCTAGATTTTTTTTTATTTTTAAGAAATAGCTGATAACTTACCAGGGATTGTAACCAAGGGAATTGGCAATCTTTGGGGATTCAACATCTTCTGAGTACTTGGGAAAAGCACTATTGTATTATTTTGAAAGGTAATCTTCTTGTATTTTTCCTGTCTTTACATATCTACTCTTCGACAACTCACATACAGCCCCGATAGCAGAGATCCTCTCTGTGACATAATATCTTCTGAGAAGTTGTCAACAATTGGGACATGCATGAAAAGCATGGAAATTGTCACACTGAATCTGGCCCACTTTATCTCTTCTTGTTTTGTGGAAGAAAAGGCAACTTGATACAAAACACATGGTACTAGAGAGGCATTTGGAAATAAATGGCTTTGCATTCAAAGGTAGGTTTTTCATAGTCAATTTTAGAATGTGCTTTAAATGTACACGTGGGGGGAAAAGTGGTTGCTGATAGTCTCCACTTAAAACAGATTGTTTAATTGTGAAACATCTGTCAACTTCCTTAAATGATTCCAAAGCTAGTCTTTGTAGCTTGCCAGCAGATCCCTAACACCTTCGCTTCATCTACGTACAAATTAACAATATAGAAATGTGTCTTCAAGCTTAATTTCAACTCTCCAGAGTTCGATCTGTAGCATGAGTGGAGAGCGGACCCCAGAGAACCCTGAGAGCCCCACTGCCTCTGCAGGCCACAGTCAACATTACCATAAACTATGAGCAGCGAGACCAAGACCCAGCAGCCGCTCTCAGCGCCACCTACACCGAGCCGCGGGTAGTGGCAGTCAGGGCAGCCTCACATCTGCGGTGCAGCTTGCAAAGACAATCAGGTCATTGCAACGAAGGTGTTGGGAACAATGAAATGTTCAATGTATGGAACAAGAACTGTTTAATGTATGGAACGGATGTGGTTTGATCAACAGGAATGACACCAAGGAAGACGTATTTGTACACCAGACAGCCATGAAGAAGAATGACCCCAGGAAGTACCTTCGCAGTGTAGGGGATGCAGAGACTGTGGAGTTTGATTTTGTGGAAGGAGAAAAGGATGTGGAGGCAGCAAGTGTTACAGGTCTTGGTGGAGTTCCAGTTCAAGACAGTAAATACACAGCAGACCGTAACCATTGTAAACACCAATCATGTCTTAGGAGTCCTCTACACAATTACCAGCAAAATTAGCAGAATAGTGAGAGTGGGGAAAAGACAATAAGAGATGAACAAATATTGGAACTGAAGGTCTTAAGTGCTTGCTTTTCGCCCGTTGAGCAGATCCACTATAGCTATCTGCATTATCTATGTAGCATTGGGGTTTTTATTATTTTACCTGTAGATGTCTTTTTTTAACGTGTTTTTTTTAAGAAAGAAGAAAGAAAGAAAGAGAGAAAGAAAGAAAGAAAGAAAGAGAGAAAGAAAGAAAGAAAGGAAGGAAGGGAGAAAGAAAGAAAGAAAGAAAGAAAGAAAGAAAGAAAGAAAGAAAGAAAGAAAGAAAGAAAGAAGAAGGCCTGGTTTTTCTCAAAAAACCTTTAACTTTTTTTAAATGGCTCCATATCTGGTCAAGTTGAGATTTTTAAGAACTTCATTTTTAATTTGTAATAAAGTTTACAACTTGCTTTCTTTTTCAAAAAAAAAAAAGTCAACGAACTGCAAGTACCTATTAATAAAAATCTTAAATAATAATAAAAAATTCAACTCTCCATATGCAGAATGACTTGATTCACCTGATGTTCAAAGTTTATTTGTTTATCAGACAAATCAATATGTCAAACTACAACGAGAGATGTCAATTCTTATGGAATAGAAACAGAAGTCTGAGCAGAGAAGACCATCTATCCCAGATTCTAGACCAAGCCTTGTCCCTATCTCAAACATATTCAAAACATCTTTGATGGAATTTCTTAGTGTCACTGATAAGTCGTATTGAATTTTATTTCATTTAATTCTTGAACTATAACCATGGATATACAGAGCACATCTGTCTGCTTTTCGTTTCCCACTTACTGTTCTTTCGGAGCGTAGAATTCAATGGGTGTTGTACAGAAAGGAATAACATCGCCACTTACGGTTACTACTCTCTTTCAAAGACTGCCTACCTCCTCTGAGGCCCACACTGTGTTAATAGAGAGTTAGATCAGGTGTAGCAGCAGAGGATCTGAATTCTTTAATAACTCATATGCGAAGGTCATCATCCAAGCTCTACGTACTGAGTCCTAACCTTTGATTTTAATACTTTCTGAGTCAGGAGGTATCTTTCCTGTTTGGTGACTGTGATTAAGTGACCTATGCTTTTGGCTGCACTTACCTACAATTTAAAATGGTTGCAAATTATGTGCACTTTCTTCAGAAGTCTCTTTTTGGGATGCTGAATGTACTAATGATTATCATCTTTAATTTAGATTTCTCACATTCCACTTCAACATTGGAAGTCTCGCGTATATGAATAAACCTATTTATTACATGCATATGCTGAAGGAGAATGGACCAGTCTCTATCAAGTGGATAGATACTGTGCAATTAGTGCATTTATTCCCAATGATTATCAGAGGTGAATGCTTCTGAAAGCATCCACATAAATGCTTCGAATATTCACCTGTATCAATAGCCACTGAGTGACCATGGAATGATTAGCTTCTTATTATTCTGTGGGTATGAATAAGATCGTAACCGACCCCAGGCCTACTTAACACCAGGGCTTTCAACTAGATCTGCAGCAACTAACAGTATCAGTTTAAAATTAGCTGTTCCCGTTGTTTTCTTTCTTAAAGCATGGAGAGAGTTGCTCTTTGAGTTGAGGCCTCACTTTCCTAAGGAAGCTACGAGAAGGCTGTGCTAAGAGCTTGCCACCTGATAATCAGCTTCATGGTCAAGTCAGAGAAATAAATGTGGTGCACCCCAAGCCTTAGTTTCCTTGTCCACAAAATGAAGCTAAGTGTGATGTTTTAAGTGTCTGATAAGGTTGCCAAAAAACCTCAATTAAACAACCCATAAAAGGCACATGTAAATATGAACATATAAATTGAACATCACATTATATTCACGGGTGGTATAATGTGAGAACAGGTGGACTGTAGCTATAAGAACTACTATAAGGGAATTTTACAACTTCATTGGGAGAGAAATAAATAAGGAGAAATTTAATATTTGTTCCATAACTCACAAACTGATACTATAATAAGACTTTGAACAGGATTTATTTTAGACCCAGTTTGATCTATTGAGTACATACCAACAAGAATGCCAGTGTTCATTACATTTGTGGAGACAGATGGTCTGGACTGAGACAACCAATTAATGTAAAATGTGTTCTGTTTGGCACTTATCACAAAGAAAGATCTTATTTTTTAATACCTTGTTCTTAAAGTTTATTCTATTTTCAGATTAATGTTACTTTATGTAGAAAGTACAAATGGTAAATGCATGTATGGATAACAATTTTACCCAATTATCATTACACATAAAGAAAGCTAATTCTTATGATTTATTGTCTTTTTAATAGCAAAGAATGAAAAGTAAGATGGGCATTTGAAATATTCTCATGGCCCACATATCACATTTTTTCATCTGGCAGAAAAATGCAAGGAAATTGGTTTTTGCCAAGATTACTCAGTGAGGTCATTTCCCATCTCCCTAAAGTCTTCTATTAAGTCGTGCAGATGCCCAAGATTGTGAGACAGCTCTGACTTATTGACAGAAAGAAGAAAGCACAAATGTATTCTTATTTAGATATGCATCCTTTCCAGCTCTGGCTGTTTGACTAAACCAAGGGAAACATTTTTTTTCGAAATGGAGATTTTCTAAGATGTGTGTGCAAAGGTCCAATTATTCAAGAGCTATTGATGCACAAAGTCAAGTTCTGCCTCCTTACTGCATGACCTAGGTCAAAGGCAGTGTAAAGAATAGCACGTCTGTCTGGAACAACCAAGGATAAATAGGACACGAGGTTAAGAAATATCTTGGATTTATGAATTTCACATTAGAACTTTTAAGCCAGTGGGATCAGAGGTTAAATATTATCTTCTAAGCCAAAGTGAGAATCATAATACATTTAGGTATATGAAGCAAATGTGAGAATTTATTTGTATACATTTATCATCTTTTAAACGTTTTCCTTTCTGCTCAGTTCACAAATTTAGACTATACTAGTGCAGAAGCCATCGTGTAGTATTTCACAATAATCCTGCATAAATTAGTGAAAGTTGTTTGAATAGTTTATTGATGTTTGCAAGGATAAAAAACATTAGATGTCACTGAAATATGCAATGACCTGTCAGTCATACATGTGCATTACTCAGGAGGTACTACCTTTATGGACAAGAGGAAAAGAAAGAAATGAAGGGCATGCCGCACCCATGTCTGTACACTCTGTCTATATGTGTATAATGGGTACTAACCATGACTGTCAACTGCCTATCAACTGTGGAACTGCTAAGACTCACACAAAGCTAAGTTCTCTGCTGGGAAGACCAAGTTAATTTCATTTAATACCTAGAGATAGAGACCCCTGTGAGCTGTCATCTGAATTTCTTCTTTCTAATTGTTTCATCATCTTTTGGAAATGGCATTTCTGTGAATATTTGTACTTGGTAATGAAAATACCAGAACACTGAATCTCAGACACACAAGAGAGTCAAGAATGTGGAGAGCGCTGGTTAAGAAATATTGTATTACTTAAAGTGGTAGAGATAAGAACAAAGGTGAGGAGTTAAGTCATGAATTCAAAATGGTGAAAATAATTTACCTGTGATTATAACACAAATTCTTCATGTAAGATGTAGTTATTTGGGGCAAAGATCAACTTATGTGAAATATAAGTACTTATCTATATAAAAATTATAATCCTGTAAATATTTTCTTCTCTTATTTTATTTTAGAAGTAATAATTTCAGACACACACTCAAAGGGGGGAGGGAGGGAGGAAGAGAGAGAGAAAGAGAGAGAGAGAGAGAGAGAGAGAGAGTCCAGACTGCTTTCATGACATGTAAGCTCCAAATAGGGATTTGTGAATAGCCTACAAAATGACTTAATTGATGATTCCTGTGCTTGACTTTAAAGCTTTGCACTCACAAGCTGATATGGAGAAACCGCTTAACCTCTCTGATCTTAAAAGTCTATTGCCCATTATATGAGAATAACAAGACCTACCTAAGAATATTTCAAATGATTCATAGAATGTAACTAGCTTGTGGAATATGGGAGGCTATAAATGAAAATTATGATTGTGAAATGTCTTTTAAGCTCTAATCATGATCATCAATCACCATAATAAGATGATTAGATGGAGTACTACTTTTCCTTATACGGAACTTAGTAGAGAATACAGTGATTTTTAGTTACCTTGACTCCTTTTTTATTCATCTGATTAATTGAAGTAAGAAATTCAGGGGAACCTGATCTG